>NC_056729.1:916087555-916277555 GCF_019279795.1 Protopterus annectens
AAACCTCAGCTTTGGCCGGCTAAGAACTAGCTGTATTCAACTGGACGTATAAGAGAATTTAAGTACCTTTATCTGCACTATTTTTTCCCAAAAATACAGTATTTAAATTGATTTTAACTGTGTTGCAGGAATATTAACTGAACTGGAAGTTAGTCAGTGTTTGCTGAATTTTGTTATTTGCTAGTAATTACAGGTGTGGGGGTAGCCACATTCTTTGATTTCCTGTCCTTGCCTATTTAAGTGGTACAGTGTGAAATGTTTTCTGCTTAAAAACCTCAGCTTTGGCCGGCTAAGAACTAGCCGTATTCAACTGGACGTATAAGAGAATTTAAGTACCTTTATCTGCACTTTTTTTCCCCCAAAATACAGTATTTAAATTGATTTTAACTGTGTTGCAGGAATATTAACTGAACTGGAAGTTTTGACTCTGCTCTTCAGTTAGTCCCACCCACCCTCCCTGTTTTTGTTTTGGTGTTAATCTTAGTGGCCTTGAAACTGCCCGCCCCTCTTGTAAATTTGTGTTTGGATACTCCTTCTGGGCCCATCTCATTTGCTCACTCAACTGAGTGCAGTGATATCATATTCTGATTTCAGGCACTCCTACTATGTACAAAGAGAGCATCTGGGAAACAGAAAAAAAAAATTAAGCTTGTTTCCTGCCTTTCCTGTTAAGTGGCGTAGACTATTTGTAGGCTTCTGAGCCCCCAAGCCCTTCTGTGTTGGAGGAAGCCTTCTAGCTTAGTTTTTTTTCTTATAACTAACCAGTTTTCCAGTTGCAGCACTCAAATCTGTTTCTTTGATCTCAGCACTTGTTCAGAAAAAAAACAAAACAATTTCATCTGCTTTTACTGTACTTGTGTTTCTACCTACTTTATTTTACTTTTGCGTCATCTTAAAAGTACTCAATTGTATTTATTACTGCTTGGTGTAACTCATTCTCAGTCTTTTGGTTTAAACACTTGGGCTTCGGACAAGTTGTTTTGCACTGAGAGGGTTTGTGGTCTGCACTGTAGTGGCAGAACAGGTAGCTTACATTCTTCTAGGTTGGGAACTGCTGATTGAGGGCTCAGTGTCTGTTATTCCAAAAGTGTATTAATTCTGGTTTAAGCACTTGGGCTTTCAGGCCAGTTATTTTACATTAAGAGGGTTCGTGGTCTGCACTCTTGTGGGAGGAGAGGCTGGACTCTGCCCTTCTGAGCTGGGTATTTCTGGTTAAAGGCTTATAGTGCATGCATGTCTGAACTGCTTCTTACTGAAGTTGGTGCACCTTGTTTGCTGTGGCATAGACTGGATTTGGGCCTGCTGGATCTAGCTTTGTTTGTGTAACTTGAGCACTAATCCAGGCATTCTCTAAAGTATTCAATTGTATTTATTACTGCCTGGTAGTAACTTGATTAAACTGTAGTCTTTTGGATTAAGCACTTGGGCTTCAGACCAGTTGTTTTACATTAGGAAGGTTTGTGGCACGCACTGTGGTGGCAGGACAGGTAGCTTTCATCCTTCTAAGTTGGGAACTGCTGATTGAGAGCCCAGTGTCTGTTATTCTTAAAGTGTATTAGTTCTGGTTTAAGCACTTGGGCTTCAGGCCAGTTATTTTACATTTAGAAGGTTCGTGGTCTGCACTCTTGTGGTAGAAGAGGCTGGACTCTGCCCTTCTGAGCTGGGAATTTCTGGTTAAAGGTTTATAGTGCCTGAATATTTGAACTGTATCTTACTGAAATTGGTACACCTTGTTTGCTGTAGCATAGACTAGATCCAGGCCTGCTGAATCTAGCTTTGTTTATATGCTTGTTGTTTGTTTGCTTGTTATTTCCCTGGAACGGTAATTCCCCCTAATACTCGGCTTCTCAGTGCTTCTGTGGATCACTAGTGATATCTACATTGCTTACTGTACTTATTTCCTTGTTTCACTTGAAAGAAAGTTACTGTTTGTCGTTTTTGCATTTAAGTTACCTGTAACACATTGCACTTAAGTTACCTGGCACTTGCTCACTAAAGCAATTATATAAGTCAGCACTAAAAATTAAAAGCACTACACCCTCACTCCCCACTGGCCCTTGTTTTCAATTATAAAGGAATTCCCAATATTATTCTAGCATGTCCATAGGTCAGTTGTCAATCTCCTCTCTGGTCCAGCTGGTGAATCTGGGAATCTTGAGGCAATGTTACAACTGCCTCATGTACACAGACAACCCTCTCCTCCTCCCAACAAATTCCAACACATGTGAGAGATGCAACCATATAGCCAAACTGGAGGCTAAGCTCTCTCAACTCAGTACTGGCATAACCAGTCAGGAGGAGAAGGAAACCACACTCACTACAATTCCAGTCTCACATAGACCTACCACGACAGCAAACCAAACACATAATCACACCAAAACATACTCGGAGGCTCTAAATAAAGATCTGCCTAAGCAGCAGAGACCTCCAAAGCAGACACCCAAGCAACCGCTACCCCAAAACAAAACCACATGCAACACATATCTCACAAAGCCAGTGTGCCGAACAGTCACAGCCCTTAAGACTAAACAACACACCTGATACACTTGTAATAGGTGACTCTGTCATCAGGCACACTGACGTCCCGCTCACCAGGCTGAACAAGGAGAGGGTCACGGTAAGCAGCCTGTTGGGCGCTAGGATCTGGCACATAACACAAGCACTCAGGTCACTCCAAGGCAAGTACAAATATGACTCAGTCATTGTTCATGCTGGTGTAAATGACCTGAGACGTACCTCCCTGGACTACATGAAAAGAGACATAGAGGAGCTCTCTGAGCATGTAGCCCAGGCCGGTATGACCCTGACCTTGAGTAGCATCTTAACCTCACCAAGAATGATGCCACAATATGAAGACAAGATGATCAATTTCAACAATTGGCTTAAGTACTGGTGTCATTCAAAGGGGATCCAATGCCTGTCAGCTTGGGATGATATGCTCGACAAGCCAGGATACTTCGCTAGAGACGGCTTGCACCTGTCACCCCTGGGCTTTCGGATATTGGCAAAGGCTCTTGCTACCCCCATAGTGCCTTTTTTAGGCAAGGCTCAAAAGACAAACCCACCTCCTTAGGTATCACAAGGGATAAGAAACTCCTGAGGCCATTTTTTGCTTGGGCTAAAGGAAAGTCTCTCTGTTGATCAGTGGCAGTGAAAAACATTGAGCAGCCTGCCTGCCCCTGTGGGAGTGGTTACTGACTTGAAACTGTAGTTTTATTGGCCATTTTGGGTCAATTCCAAAACTCCTTCATCTTCCTCTCTTAAAACCTGGTTGCCTCATGGTTTTGGCATCTTTTCAAGCTTGTTGGCTGTTGGTGAAGCACCCACCAAGAGGAGAAAATGCTGAGATAAGAAAGGAGCCACTTTTGAGACCTTAAGTATTTTTCCTCTGTTTATTTGCAAAGTATTTCTGCATAGCCGCCTATTTTGAGCATTTTCTGGCTTGTTAAATTTGATTTCTGCATTAGTAACTGTATTTAGAGCACAACCTAGAGCTGTTTACTGAATTTCCTGTTTGCACTTATTTTTAAAATCGTTTTTTTCTCAAAACTTGCATTTTATCTGTCTTTGGCCTAGCACTTGTGGGTCATTTACCACACTGTTATAGCTTGTTGATACTTGTTAACCTCTGTTATCTCTGAAAAAAAAAAAAAAAAATCTTGCTTTTTTCCCACTTTTCTGAGATTTAAAAAAGTTCAGTTACAGGCTTGCTGTTCTTGAACTGTTTGTAAGTTTCTGTGAGGCCATTTTTTGCTTGGGCTAAAGGAAAGTCTCTCTGCTGATCAGTGGCAGTGAAAAACATTGAGCAGCCTGCCTGCCCCTTTGGGAGTGGTTACTGACTTGAAACTGTAGTTTTATTGGCCATTTTGGGTCAATTCCAAAACTCCTTCATCTTCCTTTCTTAAAACCTGGTTGCCTCGTGGATTTGGCATCTTTTCAGGCTTGTTGGCTGTTGGTGAAGCACCCACCAAGAGGAGAAAACGCTGAGAGAAGAAAGGAGCCACTTTTGAGACTTTAAGTATTTTTCCTCTGTTTATTTGCTAAGTTTTTCTGCATAGCCACCTATTTTGAGCATTTTCTGGCTTGTTAAATTTGATTTCTGCATTAGTAACTGTATTTAGAGCACAACCTAGAGCTGTTTACTGAATTTCCTGTTTGCACTTATTTTTAAAATCGTTTTTTTCTCAAAACTTTCATTTTATCTGTCTTTGGCCTAGCACTCTTGTGTGGGGTCATTTACTGCACTGTTATAACTTGTTGATACTTGTTAACCTCTGCTATCTCTGAAAAAACAAAAAAAAATCTTGTTTTTTTCCCACTTTTCTGAGATTTAAAAAAGTTCAGTTACAGGCTTGCTGTTCTTGAAGTGTTTGTAAGTTTCTGTGAGGCCATTTTTTGCTTGGGCTAAAGGAAAGTCTCCCTGTTGATCAGTGGCAGTGAAAAACATTGAGCAGCCTGCCTGCCCCTGTGGGAGTGGTTACTGACTTGAAACTGTAGTTTTATTGGCCATTTTGGGTCAATTCCAAAACTCCTTCATCTTCCTCTCTTAAAACCTGGTTGCCTCGTGGTTTTGGCATCTTTTCAGGATTGTTGGCTGTTGGTGAAGCACCCACCAAGAGAAGAAAATGCTGAGAGAAGAAAGGAGCCACTTTTGAGACTTTAAGTATTTTTCCTCTGTTTATTTGCTAAGTTTTTCTGCATAGCCGCCTATTTTGAGCATTTTCTGGCTTGTTAAATTTGATTTCTGCATTAGTAACTGTATTTAGAGCACAACCTAGAGCTGTTTACTGAATTTTCTGTTTGCACTTATTTTTAAAATCGTTTTTTCTCAAAACTTGCATTTTATCTACCTTTGGCCTAGCACTCTTGTGTGGGGTCATTTACTGCACTGTTATAACTTGTTGATATTTTTAACCTCTGCTATCTCTGAAAAAACAAAAAGAAATCTTGCTTTTTTCCCCACTTTTCTGAGATTTAAAAAAGTTCAGTTACAGGCTTGCTGTTCTTGAACTGTTTGTAAGTTTCTGTGAGGCCATTTTTTGCTTGGGCTAAAAGAAATTCTCTCTGTTGATCAGTGGCAGTGAAAAACATTGAGCAGCCTGCCTGCCCCTGTGGGAGTGGTTACTGACTTGAAAACTGTAGTTTTATTGGCCATTTTGGGTCAATTCCAAAACTCCTTCATCTTCCTCTCTTAAAACCCTCTTTTGCGCGGTTTTGCATGCTTTTGTGCATAGCGCAACAGCGGGCAGCGCCGCCTAATTGGGTTTAAACTATTCCTGGCTCCACAAAGTCTGCTCTTCACTTTTTCCCTTAGAACTGCTCTATCTCTCAATTTAAACACCATATTCTCATTCTAAGGCCCTTCACTGGTCCAATTAAGTAATCCTACTAGTTAGCACTATTAAACCATAAGCACTACTTACTCTTATACTCTCTTCGATTACCCTGTCCTCTATTGGTCTATCTTAAATTCAGTTTCCCTGTTACTCTAGCATGTCCAAAGGTCAGTCAATGGTTTCCTCTCCAGTCCAGCTGATGAATCTGGGAATTTTGAGGCAATGTTACAACTGTGTCATGTACACGGACAACCCTCTCCTCCTCCAAACAGGTTCAAATATATGTGAGAGATGCAACTATTTAGCCAAACTGGAGGCTGAGCTCTCTCATCTCAAAACTGGTGTAACCAGTCAGGAGGAGAAGGTAACCTCACACAACACAATTCCAGTATCACATAGTCCCACCACATCAGCGAACCAAACACATAAATACACAAAAACATACTCGGAGGCTCTAAATAAAAATCTACCTAAGCAACAGAGACCTCCAAAGCAGACTTCCAAGCAAACGCTACCTCAAAACAAAACACACACAACACATAACCCACAAAGTCAGTGTGCCAAGCAGCCACAGCCCTTAAAGCTGAATAACACACCTGATACTCTTGTTATAGGTGACTCTATTGTCAGACACATTGACATCCCGCTCATCAGGCTGAATAAAGAGAAGGTCACAGTGAGCTGCCTGTCGGGTGCTAGGATCCGACACATAATGCAAGCACTCAGGTCACTCCAAAGCAAATACAAATATGACTCAGTCATTGTACATGCTGGTGTGAATGACCTGAGACGTACCTCCCTGGACTACATGAAAAGAGACATAGAGGAGCTCTCTGATCATGTAGCCCAGGCTGGTATGACCCTGACCTTGAGCAGCATCTTACCCTCACCTAGAATGATGCCACAGTACAAAGACAAAATGATCGATTTTAACAATTGGCTAAAATTTTGGTGTCATTCAAAGGGGATCCAGTGTCTGTCAGCCTGGGATGACATGCTCGACAAGCCACGTTGCTTCGCTAGGGACAGCTTGCACCTGTCACCACTGGGCTTTCGGATATTGGCAAAGGCTCTTGCCACCCCCATAGTGCCTTTTTTAGGCAAGGCTCAAAAGTCAAACCCACCCCATAGACAGCACAAGGAACAAGAAACTAAGGGTAATGCTGCTAAACGCCAGAAGTCTAAACCTCAAGATGCACTTTCAAGCTCTCCTCAGTATGGAGAACATCGATATCTGTGCAGTGACAGAAACCTGGTTCAAGGCTCCAGAGAGCACCCCAGCACTACCAGGCTATACCTCGTATCATGCTTTCCGGCCCCAAAACCCGGACCGAACCACAAAAGGAGGGGGAGTTTCCATATTTATCAAGGATATCCACACCTCCAGGTTAGTGGCATTGCACGAAGTATCAGAGACCATCCATGTGCAACTAACAGTGGGCAAGACTGCTTTTCAGTTTATAGCATCCTACAGACCACCCTCTCAAAGTCAGGAATCCCATTCGGCTTTCCTGAAAACATTGGAGAACATGAAGATCTCTCCGAACACCATTATATTGGGTGACTTCAACCACCCAAACATTGACTGGGAGCACTACTCAAGCCCCAGCACCTTAGCCCAAAGATTCCTGGAAATTATAAACTCAAATGCTATGGAACAACTAGTCACCACTCCCACAAGAGGGGACAACATACTAGACCTGATCATTACCAACATGGGGACTCTATGCTCCACACCTGAAGTATATCCCTCATTGGTAAGATCAGACCATAAATTAATTTCACTGGATGTCCACATCCCGACCCCACCCCCAGCCCAGAAAACCACAGTGAAAAACTTCTCAAAAGTGAACTTCTCACTTCTCAAAACTAAAGTGGAATCCTTCAAGGCCCCAGGGCCAGTGGAAACTACAGCCCAAACTGCAGAATTCTATATAAATGCATTCTACGGACATCTCCAGGAATGCATGGATCATGCTATCCCAAACAAAACCAAGATTCAATCATCCAAAGGCAGGCGTCCAGTCTGGTGGACCCCTGCCATAAATAAACTGTACAACAGAAGGAGGAAGCTACTACATGATAGAGCAAAATCCCTAATAGGGAAGGCATCTCTGATCAGTACTAGCAAAAAATTACGATCCCTCATAAAATCCTCCAAGGCCAGCTTCGAGAGAAAAATTGCACAGGACACCAAAGACAATCATAAGGCTTTTTTCAGTTATGTTAGAAACCTGGGATGCAACTCCCAGACTTATTCTGAGTTGATTCTAAATGACAAAAAATACACTGAACCCACAGACATCGCCAATATCCTGGCAGACAGGTTCAGTGCAAACTTCTACCCTCCCCAAAAGAGCAAGTATCTATCCCGGCAGAGGGCTGCCTCCCAAACATCTCAGATGCTCAGGTGAAGGCTGCCCTCTCCAAAGCAAAAAACACTGCTTCCATGGAACCAGATGGCATCCCAGGTTGCGTCCTACATGAACTACAAGAGGAACTAATCCCTCAAATAAAACAGCTATACAATCTCAGCCTCACTACAGGATATGTGCCCACAGAATGGCGTACAGCAACAGTGGTCCCACTCCACAAAGGTGGAGCCTCACGGACCCTGGAAACTATCGCCCCATAAGCCTGACTAGCTTAGTCTGCAAGGCTATGGAGAGGATCATCATGGAGCTCATAAACAAAGACATTGGGGACCTACAGACACTAGATCCTACCCAGTTCGGCTTTGTCAAGGGCAGATCCTGCCCTTTGAACCTGGTTGACTTCTTTGAAACAGTCACCAAAGCCATAGATGAAGGGAAGGTAGTCCACACAGCCTATCTGGACCTTGCAAAGGCATTTGACACAATACCCCACTCTGGCATCATAGATAAGCTATCCAGCTTAAATATAAACCCCTATGTCACAAGATGGGTCGCAAACTGGCTCAAAGACAGAACCCACAGAGTGAGAGTTGCTGGAGCCATGTCAGACTCGAAACCGGTCACAAGTGGCATCCCACAGGGTTCTTTCCTGGGACCACTCTTGTTCGGTATATACTTTTCCGAGGTACAGGCAAACGTGGGAGGACTATGGCTCACCAAGTACGCAGACGACTGCAAACTGGTAGCCATAATCAACTCTCCAGCTGACACAAACATCCTTCAAAAAGGTCTCACAGAGACAAATAACTGGTGCCAGCACCATGGTTTAAAGCTAAATGCCAAAAAATGTATAGTCATACCCTTTGGCAAAAACAATGTGCCCACAAATTACCAAATAGGCGGAAACCCATTAAGTACAGAGAAAGTTATTAGGGACCTGGGGACCCAAGTTGATAGCAATCTCTCCTTTGAAAACCACATCGCCTAAGTGGTTAGAAAGACCTTCTACATAGCCCACCTCATCACGAAGGGTTTCACATCTAGATCAAGAGAGGTAATCGTGCCCCTTTATTCATCCCTCATTAGGCCCATCATAGAATACAATGCCCCTTTTGGGATGTACCTTACCCGACACCTGCAGCAATTATAAAGACCCCAAAAGTATCTCACCAAGAGGATCAAGGGTCTCAAACAGATGCCATATGCTGCTCGGTTAAAAAAACTCCAGCTCTACTCAGTTGCATACCGCCTACTTAGAGGCGATCTATGCCTGACATACAAAGCTATGTCAAATCCAGAATTAATGGACATGCTCCACCTCAGTAAATCTAAATCCCTTAGAGCCACACGCTCGAGGGACTTGAACCTCAGCACAGAAATAAATAGAACTTGCTGGAGGGACAGGTTCATAAACCAGAGGCTCCCTTCACTCTGGAATAGAATTCCAGTTCATGTGAGGCAGAGCACCTCACTGAATCTCTTCAAGAAGAATCTCGATAAGTGGATGGGGGATCGTAGGTTTGTCCCAGGGATTACTCCCGTGTCACTATTAGACAGAGGCACAGTAAACTAAACCTTAAAAAGGGCACAGTATACTCAAATCAAGGGGTGGAGTAAGCCATACAGAATCGGGCTAGGCTTATAATTGCCCCAGGGCAGATAGCCTAGTATGAACCTATGAACCTAAGAGTAATGCTACTCAACGCCAGAAGTCTAAACCTCAAGATGCATGCACTCAAGACTCTCCTTAGCATGGAGAACATCGATATCTGTGCAGTAACAGAAACCTGGTTCAGGGCTCCCGAGAGCACCCCAGCACTACCAGGTTATACCCCATACCATGCTTTTTGGCCCCAAAACTTGGACCAAACCACAAAAGGAGGGGGAGTATCAATATTCATCAAAGATTCCCACACCTCCAGGTTGGTGGCAAAGCACGAAGCATCAGAGACTATCCATGTGCAACTAACAGTGGGTAAAACTGCCTTCCAGTTTATAGCCTGCTACAGACCACCCTCCCAAACCCAGGAACCCCACTCAGCCTTCCTGAGAACACTGGAAAATATGAATGTCTCTCCAAACACCATTATATTGGGTGACTTCAACTACCCAAACATAGACTGGGAGCATTACTCTAGTTCCAACACCCTAGCCCAAAGGTTCCTAGAATTTATAAACTCAAATGCTATGGAACAACTTGTTACCACTCCCACAAGAGGGGAAAACATACTGGACCTGATCATCACCAACATGGGGACTCTATGCTCCAGACCAGAAGTGTATCCCTCACTGGTAAGATCAGACCATAAACTAATCTCACTGGATATTCACATCCCGACCCCACCCCCTGCCCAGAAAACCACAGTGAAAACTTCTCTAAAGCAAATTTCACACTCCTCAAAACCGAGGTGGAATCCTTCAAACCCCCGGGCCTGTGGAAAATACGGCCCAGACCGCAGAATCCTTTATAAATGCATTCTATGAACACCTTCAGGAATGCATGGATCATGCGATCCCAAATAAAACCAAGACACAATCCTCCAAAGGCAGACATCCTGTCTGGTGGACCCCAGCCATAAACAAACTATACAATAGAAGGAGGAAGCTACTAAACGATAGAGCAAAATCCCAAAAAGGGAAGGCATCACTGATCAGTATTAGCAAAAAACTATGGGCACTCATAAAATTGTCTAAGGCCAGCTTCGAGAGAAATTGCACAGGACACTAAGGATAATCACAAGGCTTTCTTTAGTTATGTTAGGAACCTGGGTGGTAATTCCCAGATATGCTCAGAATTAGTCCAAAATGACAAAAAATACACCGAACCCACAGACATTGCCAACATCCTAGCTGACAGGTTCAGCGCAAACTTCTCCCCCCCCCACCAAAAGGGCAAATATCTATCCCAGCAGAGTGCTGCCCCCCTGACATCTCAGATGCTCAGGTAAGAGCCGCCCTCTCCAAAGGAAAAAACACAGCATCAATGGGACCAGAGGGTGTGGCGGGCTGCGTCCTACATGAACTCCAAGAAGAGCTAAACCCAAACATAAAACTACTGTTTAATCTCAGCCTTACTACAGGATATGTGCCCAAAGAGTGGCGTACAGCAACAGTGGTCCCTCTCCATAAAGGTGGTGCCTCAACGAATCCTGGAAACTATCGCCCCATAAGCCTGACTAGCTTGGTCTGCAAAGCTATGGAAAGGATCATCATGGACCTCATAAATAAAGATATTGGGGACCTACAGACACAGGATCCTACCCAGTTCGGCTTTGTTAAGGGCAGATCCTGCCTCTTAAACCTGGTTGATTTCTTTGAAACAGTCACCAAGGCCATTGACGAGGGAAGGTGGTCCACACAGCCTACCTGGACCTCGCAAAAGCCTTCGATACAATACCCCACTGGCATTATAGATAAGCTCACCAGCTTAAATATAAACTCCTATGTCACTAGATGGATTGCAAACTGGCTCAAGGACAGAACCCACATGGTTAGAATTGCTGGAGCCATGTCAGACTCCAAACCAGTTACAAGTGGTGTCCCACAAGGCTCAGTCCTGGGACCTCTCTTGTTCGGTATATATTTCTCGGAGGTACAGGCCAACACAGAAGGACTGTGGCTGACCAAGTTCACAGATGACTGCAAACTGGGCGCCATAATCGACTCTCCAGCCGACACAAGCATCCTCCAAAAGGGCCTCATAGAAACTGACAACTGGTGCCAGAGCCATGGCCTCAAGCTAAATGCCAAAAAGTGTATAGTCATCCCCTTTGGCAAAAACAAAGTGCCCACAAATTACCACATAGGTGGTAATCCATTAAGTACAGAAGAAGTAATTAGGGACCTGGGGACCCAAGTTGATAGCAATCTCTCATTTGACAACCACGTGGCCAAAGTGGTTAGAAAAACATTTTATATAGCCCACCTAATCATGAAGGGATTCACATCTAGATCAGGGGAGGTCATCGTGCCTCTTTACTCATCCCTCATCAGGCCCATAATTGAGTACAATGTCTCTTTTGGGATGTACCTTACCAGACACCTGCAGCAACTGGAAAGACCCCAAAAGTACCTCACCAAGAGGATCAAAGGGCTCAAACAGATGCCATATGCTGCCAGGTTAAAGAAACTCCAGCTCTACTCAGTGGCATACCGCCTGTTCAGAGGCGATCTGTGCCTGATGTATAAATCCATGTCCAACCCGGAATTAATGGACATGCTGCACCTCAGAAAATCCAAATCCCATTGAGCTACGTGCTTGAGAGACTTGAACCTCAGCACTGAAATAAATAGGACATGCTGGAGGGACAGATTCATAACCCAGAGGCTCCCTTCACTCTGGAATAAAATCCCAGTCCAGGTTAGGCAGAGTCCCTCATTGACTCTCTTCAAGAGGAATCTTGATGAGTGGATGGGAGATCGTAGGTTTACCCCGGGTATCACTTCTGTGTCACTGTTAGACAGAGGCACAGTATACTAACCATGAAAAAGGGCATAGCAAAATAAATTTAAAATGGGTGGCGAAAGCCAAACACATTCTGGCTAGGCTTATAAATGCCCTAGGGCAGATAGCCTAGTATGAACCTATGAACCTAAAAAATACAGTATTTAAATTGATTTTAACTGTGTTGCAGGAATATTAACTGAACTGGAATTTAGTCAGTGTTTGTTGAATTTTGTTATTTGCTAGTAAGTACAGGTGTGGGGGTAGCCACATTCTTTGATTTCCTGTCCTTGCCTATTTAAGTGGTACAGTGTGAAATATTTTCTGCTTAAAAACCTCAGCTTTGGCCGGCTAAGAACTAGCTGTATTCAACTGGACATATAAGAGAATTTAAGTAGCTTTATCTGCACTTTTTTTTCCCAAAAATACAGTATTTACATTGATTTTAACTGTGTTGCAGGAATATTAACTGAACTGGAAGTTAGTCAGTGTTTGCTGAATTTTGTTATTTGCTAGTAATTACAGGTGTGGGGTAGCCACATTCTTTGATTTCCTGTCCTTGCCTATTTAAGTGGTACAGTGTGAAATATTTTCTGCTTAAAAACTTCAGCTTTGGCCGGCTAAGAACTAGCTGTATTCAACTGGACGTATAAGAGAATTTAAGTACCTTTATCTGCACTTTTTTTCTAAAAATACAGTATTTAAATTGATTTTAACTGTGTTGCAGGAATATTAACTGAACTGGAAGTTAGTCAGTGTTTGCTGAATTTTGTTATTTGCTAGTAATTACAGGTGTGGGGGTAGCCACATTCTTTGATTTCCTGTCCTTGCCTATTTAAGTGGTACAGTGAGAAATATTTTCTGCTTAAAAACCTCAGCTTTCGCCTGCTAAGAACTAGCTGTTTTCAACTGGACGTATAAGAGAATTTAAGTACCTTTATCTGCACTTTTTTCTAAAAATACAGTATTTAAATTGATTTTAACTGTGTTGCAGGAATATTAACTGAACTGGAAGTTAGTCAGTGTTTGCTGAATTTTGTTATTTGCTAGTAATTACAGGTGTGGGGTAGCCACATTCTTTGATTTCCTGTCCTTGCCTATTTAAGTGGTACAGTGTGAAATATTTTCTGCTTAAAACCTCAGCTTTGGCCGGCTAAGAACTAGCTGTATTCAACTGGACATATAAGAGAATTTAAGTACCTTTATCTGCACTTTTTTAAAAATACAGTATTTAAATTGATTTTAACTGTGTTGCAGGAATATTAACTGAACTGGAAGTTAGTCAGTGTTTGCTGAATTTTGTTATTTGCTAGTAATTACAGGTGTGTGGGTAGCCACATTCTTTGATTTCCTGTCCTTGCCTATTTAAGTGGTACAGTGTGAAATATTTTCTGCTTAAAAACCTCAGCTTTGGCCGGCTAAGAACTAGCTGTATTCAACTGGACGTATAAGAGAATTTAAGTACCTTTATCTGCACTTTTTTCAAAAATACAGTATTTAAATTGATTTTAACTTTGTTGCAGGAATATTAACTGAACTGGAAGTTAGTCAGTGTTTGCTGAATTTTGTTATTTGCTAGTAATTACAGGTGTGAGGGTAGCCATATTCTTTGATTTCCTGTCCTTGCCTATTTAAGTGTTACAGTGTGAAATATTTTCTGCTTAAAAACCTCAGCTTTGGCCGGCTAAGAACTAGCTGTATTCAATTGGACGTATAAGAGAATTTAAGTACATTTATCTGCACTTTTGTTTTCCAAAAATACAGTATTTAAATTGATTTTAACTGTGTTGCAGGAATATTAACTGAACTGGAAGTTAGTCAGTGTTTGCTGAATTTTGTTATTTTCTAGTAATTACAGGTGAGGGGTAGCCACATTCTTTGATTTCCTGTCCTTGCCTATTTAAGTGGTACAGTGTGAAATATTTTCTGCTTAAAAAGCTCAGCTTTGGCCGGCTAAGAACTAGCTGTATTCAACTGGACGTATAAGAGAATTTAAGTACCTTTATCTGCACTTTTTTCAAAAAATACAGTATTTAAATTGATTTTAACTGTGTTGCAGGAATATTAACTGAACTGGAAGTTAGTCAGTGTTTGCTGAATTTTGTTATTTGCTAGTAATTACAGGTGTGGGAGTAGCCACATTCTTTGATTTCCTGTCCTTGCCTATTTAAGTGGTACAGTGTGAAATATTTTCTGCTTAAAAACCTCAGCTTTGGCCGGCTAAGAACTAGCTGTATTCAACTGGACGTAAAAGAAAATGTAAGTACCTTTATCTGCACTTTTTTTTTCAAAAAATACAGTATTTAAATTGATTTTAACTGTGTTGCAGGAATATTAACTGAACTGGAAGTTAGTCAGTGTTTGCTAAATTTTGTTATTTGCTAGTAATTACAGGTGTGGGGGTAGCCACATTCTTTGATTTCCTGTCCTTGCCTATTTAAGTGGTACAGTGTGAAATATTTTCTGCTTAAAAACCTCAGCTTTTGCCGGCTAAGAACTAGTTGTATTCAACTGGACATATAAGAGAATTTAAGTACCTTTATCTGCACTTTTTTTTCCAAAAAATACAGTATTTAAATTGATTTTAACTGTGTTGCAGGAATATTAACTGAACTGGAAGTTAGTCAGTGTTTGCTGAATTTTGTTATTTGCTAGTAATTACAGGTGTGGGTGTAGCCACATTCTTTGATTTCCTGTCCTTGCCTATTTAAGTGGTACAGTGTGAAATATTTTCTGCTTAAAAACTTCAGCTTTGGCCGGCTAAGAACTAGTTGTATTCAACTGGACGTATAAGAGAATTTAACTACCTTTATCTGCATTTTTTTTTCAAAAAATACAGTATTTAAATTGATTTTAACTGTGTTGCAGGAATATTAACTGAACTGGAAGTTAGCCAGTGTTTGCTGAATTTTGTTATTTGCTAGTAATTACAGGTGTGGGGGTAGCCACATTCTTTGATTTCCTGTCCTTGCCTATTTAAATGGTACAGTGTGAAATATTTTCTGCTTAAAAACCTCAGCGTTGGCCAGCTAAGAACTAGCTGTATTCAACTGGACGTATAAGAGAATTTAAGTACCTTTATCTGCACTTTTTTTTTCAAAAATGCAGTATTTAAATTGATTTTAACTGTGTTGCAGGAATATTAACTGAACTGGAAGTTAGTCAGTGTTTGCTAAATTTTGTTATTTGCTAGTAATTACAAGTGTGGGGGTAGCCACATTGTTTGATTTCCTGTCATTGCCTATTTAAGTGGTACAGTGTGAAATATTTTCTGCTTAAAAACCTCAGCTTTGGCCGGCTAAGAACTAGCTGTATTCAACTGGATGTATAAGAGAATTTAAGTACCTTTATCTGCACTTCTTTTTCCCAAAAATACAGTATTTAAATTGATTTTAACTGTGTTGCAGGAATATTAACTGAACTGGAAGTTAGTCAGTGTTTGCTGAATTTTGTTATTTGCTAGTAATTACAGGTGTGGGGGTAGCCACATTCTTTGATTTCCTGTCCTTGCCTATTTAAGTGGTACAGTGTGAAATATTTTCTGCTTAAAACCTCAGCTTTGGCCAGCTAAGAACTAGCTGTATTCAACTGGACGTATAAGAGAATTTAAGTACCTTTATCTACACTATTTTTTCCCAAAAATACAGTATTTAAATTGATTTTAACTGTGTTGCAGGAATATTAACTGAACTGGAAGTTAGTCGGTGTTTGCTGAATTTTATTATTTGCTAGTAATTACAGGTGTGGGGGTAGCTACATTCTTTGATTTCCTGTCCTTGCCTATTTAAGTGGTACAGTGTGAAATATTTTCTGCTTAAAAACCTCAGCTTTGGCCGGCTAAGAGCTAGCTGTATTCAACTGGACGTGTAAGAGAATTTAAGTACCTTTATCTGCACTTTTTTTCCCCAAAAATACAGTATTTAAATTGATTTTAACTGTGTTGCAGGAATATTAACTGAACTGGAAGTTTTGACTCTGCTCTTCAGTTAGTCCCACCCACCCTCCCTGTTTTTGTTTTGGTGTTAATCTTAGTGGCCTTGAAACTGCCCACCCCTCTTGTAAATTTGTGTTTGGATACTCCTTCTGGGCCCATCTCATTTGCTCACTCAACTGAGTGCAGTGAGATCATATTCTGATTTCAGGCACTCCTACTGTGTACAAAGAGAGCATCTGGGAAACCGAAAAAAAATTAAGCTTGTTTCCTGCCTTTCCTGTTAAGTGGTATAGACTATTTGTAGGCTTCTGAGCCCCCAAGCCCTTCTGTGCTGGAGGAAGCCTTCTAGCTTAGTTTTTTTTCTTATAACTAGCCAGTTTTCCAGTTGCAGCACTCAAATCTGTTTCTTTGATCTCAGCACTTGTTCAGGAAAAAAAAAAAACAATTTCATCTGCTTTTACTGTACTTGTGTTTCTACCTACTTTATTTTACTTTTGCATCATCTTAAAAGTACTCAATTGTATTTATTACTGCTTGGTGTAACTCATTCTATGTCTTTTGGTTTAAACACTTGGGCTCCGGACCAGTTGTTTTGCACTGAGAGGGTTTGTGGTCTGCACTGTAGTGGCAGAACAGGTAGCTTACATTCTTCTAGGTTGGGAACTGCTGATTGAGGGCTCAGTGTCTGTTATTCTAAAAGTGTATTAATTCTGGTTTAAGCACTTGGGCTTTCAGGCCAGTTATTTTACATTAAGAGTTTTTGTGGTCTGCACTCTTGTGGGAGGAGAGGCTGGACTCTGCCCTTCTGAGCTGGGAATTTCTGGTTAAAGGCTTATAGTGCATGCATATCTGAACTGCTTCTTACTGAAGTTGGTGCACCTTGTTTGCTGTGGCATAGACTGGATTTGGGCCTGCTGGATCTAGCTTTGTTTGTGTAACTTGAGCACTAATCCAGGCATTCTCTAAAGTATTCAATTGTATTTATTACTGCCTGGTAGTAACTTGATTAAACTGTAGTCTTTTGGATTAAGCACTTGGGCTTCAGACCAGTTGTTTTACATTAGGAAGGTTTGTGGCACGCACTGTGGTGGCAGGACAGGTAGCTTTCATACTTCTAAGTTGGGAACTGCTGATTGAGAGCCCAGTGTCTGTTATTCTTAAAGTGTATTAGTTCTGGTTTAAGCACTTGGGCTTCAGGCTAGTTATTTTACATTAAGAAGGTTCGTGGTCTGCACTCTTGTGGGAGAAGAGGCTGGACTCTGCCCTTCTGAGCTGGAAATTTCTGGTTAAAGGTTTATAGTGCCTGAATATTTGAACTGTATCTTACTGAAATTGTTACACCTTGTTTGCTGTAGCATAGACTAGATCCAGGCCTGCTGAATGTAGCTTTGTTTATATGCTTGTTGTTTGTTTGCTTGTTATTTCCCTGGAACGCTAATTCCCCTAATACGGCTTCTCAGCTTCTGTGGATCACTAGTGATATCTGCATTGCTTACTGTACTTATTTCCTTGTTTCACTTGAAAGAAAGTTACTGTTTGTCGTTTTTGCATTTAAGTTACCTGTAACACATTGCACTTAAGTTACCTGGCACTTGCTCACTAAAGCAATTATATAAGTCAGCACTAAAAATTAAAAGCACTACACCCTCACTCCCCACTGGCCCTTGTTTTCAATTATAAAGGAATTCCCAATATTATTCTAGCATGTCCATAGGTCAGTTGTCAATCTCCTCTCTGGTCCAGCTGGTGAATCTGGGAATCTTGAGGCAATGTTACAACTGCCTCATGTACACAGACAACCCTCTCCTCCTCCCAACAATTTCCAACACATGTGAGAGATGCAACCATATAGCCAAACTGGAGGCTAAGCTCTCTCAACTCAGTACTGGCATAACCAGTCAGGAGGAGAAGGAAACCACACCCACTACAAATCCAGTCTCACATAGACCTACCACGACAGCAAACCAAACACATAATCACACAAAAACATACTTGGAGGCTCTAAATAAAGATCTGCCTAAGCAGCAGAGACCTCCAAAGCAGACACCCAAGCAACCGCTACCCCAAAACAAAACACGTGCAACACATATCTCACAAAGCCAGTGTGCCGAACAGTCACAGCCCTTAAGACTAAACAACACACCTGATACATTTGTAATAGGTGACTCTATCATCAGGCACACTGACGTCCCGCTCACCAGGCTGAACAAGGAGAGGGTCACGGTGAGCAGCCTGTCGGGCGCTAGGATCCGCCACATAACACAAGCACTCAGGTCACTCCAAGGCAAGTACAAATATGACTCAGTCATTGCTGGTGTGAATGACCTGAGACGTACCTCCCTGGACTACATGAAAAGAGACATAGAGGAGCTCTCTGAGCATGTAGCCCAGGCCGGTATGACCTTGACCTTGAGTAGCATCTTACCCTCACCAAGAATGATGCCACAATATGAAGACAAGATGATCAATTTCAACAATTGGCTTAAGTACTGGTGTCATTCAAAGGGGATCCAATGCCTGTCAGCTTGGGATGATATGCTCGACAAGCCACGATACTTCGCTAGGGATGGCTTGCACCTGTCACCCCTGGGCTTTTGGATATTGGCAAAGGCTCTTGCTACCCCCATAGTGCCTTTTTTAGGCAAGGCTCAAAAGACAAACCCACCTCCTTAGGTATCACAAGGGATAAGAAACTCCTGAGGCCATTTTTTGCTTGGGCTAAAGGAAAGTCTCTCTGTTGATCAGTGGCAGTGAAAAACATTGAGCAGCCTGCCTGCCCCTGTGGGAGTGGTTACTGACTTGAAACTGTAGTTTTATTGGCCATTTTGGGTCAATTCCAAAACTCCTTCATCTTCCTCTCTTAAAACCTGGTTGCCTCATGGTTTTGGCATCTTTTCAAGCTTGTTGGCTGTTGGTGAAGCACCCACCAAGAGGAGAAAATGCTGAGATAAGAAAGGAGCCACTTTTGAGACCTTAAGTATTTTTCCTCTGTTTATTTGCAAAGTATTTCTGCATAGCCGCCTATTTTGAGCATTTACTGGCTTGTTAAATTTGATTTCTGCATTAGTAACTGTATTTAGAGCACAACCTAGAGCTGTTTACTGAATTTCCTGTTTGCACTTATTTTTAAAATTGTTTTTTTCTCAAAACTTGCATTTTATCTGTCTTTGGCCTAGCACTCTTGTGTGGGGTCATTTACTGCACTGTTATAACTTGTTGATACTTGTTAACCTCTGCTATCTCTGAAAAAACAAAAAAAAAAAATCTTGCTTTTTCCCACTTTTCTGAGATTTAAAAAAGTTCAGTTACAGGCTTGCTGTTCTTGAACTGTTTGTAAGTTTCTGTGAGGCCATTTTTTGCTTGGGCTAAAGGAAAGTATCTCTGTTGATCAGTGGCAGTGAAAAACATTGAGCAGCCTGCCTGCCCCTGTGGGAGTGGTTACTGACTTGAAACTGTAGTTTTATTGGCCATTCTGGGTCAATTCCAAAACTCCTTCATCTTCCTCTCTTAAAACCTTGTTGCCTCATGGTTTTGGCATCTTTTCAAGCTTGTTGGCTGTTGGTGAAGCACCCATCAAGAGGAGAAAATGCTGAGAGAAGAAAGGAGCCACTTTTGAGACTTTAAGTATTTTTCCTCTATTTATTTGCTAAGTTCTTCTGCATAGCTGCGTATTTTGAGCATTTTCTGGCTTGTTAAATTTGATTTCTGCATTAGTAAGTGTATTTAGAGCACAACCTAGAGCTGTTTACTGAATTTCCTATTTGCTCTTATTTTTGAAATCGTTTTTTTCTCAAAACTTGCATTTTATCTGTCTTTGGCCTAGCACTCTTGTGTGGGGTCATTTACTGCACTGTTATAACTTGTTGATACTTGTTAACCTCTGCTATCTCTGAAAAAACAAAAATAAAATCTTGCTTTTTTCCCACTTTTCTGAGATTTAAAAAAGTTCAGTTACAGGCTTGCTGTTCTTGAACTGTTTGTAAGTTTCTGTGAGGCCATTTTTTGCTTGGGCTAAAGGAAAGTCTCTCTGTTGATCAGTGGCAGTGAAAAACATTGAGCAGCCTGCCTGCCCCTGTGGGAGTGGTTACTGACTTGAAACTGTAGTTTTATTGGCCATTTTGGGTTAATTCCAAAACTCCTTCATCTTCCTCTCTTAAAACCTGGTTGCCTCGTGGTTTTGGCATCTTTCCAGGCTTGTTGGCTGTTGGTGAAGCACCCACCAAGAGGAGAAAATGCTGAGAGAAGAAAGGAGCCACTTTTGAGACTTTAAGTATTTTTCCTCTGTTTATTTGCTAAGTTTTTCTGCATAGCCGCCTATTTTGAGCATTTTCTGGCTTGTTAAATTTGATTTCTGCATTAGTAACTGTATTTAGAGCACAACCTAGAGCTGTTTACTGAATTTCCTGTTTGCACTTATTTTTAAAATCATTTTTTCTCAAAACTTGCATTTTATCTGTCTTTGGCCTAGCACTCTTGTGTGGGGTCATTTACTGCACTGTTATAACTTGTTGATACTTGTTAACCTCTGCTATCTCTGAAAAACAAAAAAAAATCTTGCTTTTTTCCCACTTTTCTGAGATTTAAAAAAGTTCAGTTACAGGCTTGCTTTTCTTGAACTGTTTGTAAGTTTCTGTGAGGCCATTTTTTGCTTGGGCTAAAGGAAAGTCTCTCTGTTGATCAGTGGCAGTGAAAAACATTGAGCAGCCTGCCTGCCCCTGTGGGAGTGGTTACTGACTTGAAAACTGTAGTTTTATTGGCCATTTTGGGTCAATTCCTAAATTCCTTCATCTTCCTCTCTTAAAACCCTCTTTTGCGTGGTTTTGCACGCTTTTGTGCATAGCGCAACAGCGAGCAGCGCCGCCTAATTGGGTTTAAACTATTCCTGGCTCCATAAAGTCTGCTCTTCACTTTTTCCCTTAGAACTGCTCTATCTCTCAATTTAAACACCATATTCTCATTCTAAGGCCCTTCACTGGTCCAATTAAGTAATCCTACAAGTTAGCACTATTAAACCATAAGCACTACTTACTCTTATACTCTCTACGATTACCCTGTCCTCTATTGGTCTGTCTTAAATTCAGTTTCCCTGTTACTCTAGCATGTCCAAAGGTCAGTCAATGGTTTCCTTTCCAGTCCAGCTGGTGAATCTGGGAATTTTGAGGCAATGTTACAACTGTCTCATGTACACGGACAACCCTCTCCTCCTCCAAACAGGTTCAAATATATGCGAGAGATGTAACTATTTAGCCAAACTGGAGGCTGAGCTCTCTCATCTCAAAACTGGTGTAACCAGTCAGGAGGAGAAGGTAACCTCACACAACACAATTCCAGTATCACATAGTAACACCACATTAGCGAACCAAACACATAAATACACAAAAACATACTCGGAGGCTCTAAATAAAAATCTACCTAAGCAACAGAGACCTCCAAAGCAGACATCCAAGCAAACGCTACCTCAAAATAAAACACAAACAACACATAACCCACAAAGTCAGTGTGCCAAACAGCCACAGCCCTTAAAGCTGAATAACACACCTGATACTCTTGTTATAGGTGAATCTATTGTCAGACACACTGACGTCCCACTCACCAGGCTGAATAAAGAGAAGGTCACGGTGAGCTGCCTGTCGGGTGCTAGGATCCGACACATAATGCAAGCACTCAGGTCACTCCAAAGCAAATACAAATATGACTCAGTCATTGTACATGCTGGTGTGAATGACCTGAGACGTACCTCCCTGGACTACATGAAAAGAGACTTAGAGGAGCTCTCTGATCATGTAGCCCAGGCTGGTATGACCCTGACCTTGAGCAGCATCTTACCCTCACCTAGAATGATGCCACAGTACAAAGACAAAATGATCGATTTTAACAATTGGCTAAAATTTTGGTGTCATTCAAAGGGGATCCAGTGTCTGTCAGCCTGGGATGACATGCTCGACAAGCCACGTTGCTTCGCTAGGGACGGCTTACACCTGTCACCACTGGGCTTTCGGATATTGGCAAAGGCTCTTGCCACCCCCATAGTGCCTTTTTTAGGCAAGGCTCAAAAGTCAATCCCACCCCCATAGACAGCACAAGGAACAAGAAACTAAGGGTAATGCTGCTAAACACCAGAAGTCTTAACCTCAAGATGCACGCTCAAGCTCTCCTCAGTATGGAGAACATCGATATCTGTGCAGTGACAGAAACCTGGTTCAAGGCTCCAGAGAGCTCCCCAGCACTACCAGGCTATACCTCGTATCATGCTTTTCGGCCCCAAAACCCGGACCGAACCACAAAAGGAGGGGGAGTTTCCATATTTATCAAGGATATCCACACCTCCAGGTTAGTGGCATTGCACGAAGTATCAGAGACCATCCATGTGCAACTAACAGTGGGCAAGACTGCTTTTCAGTTTATAGCATCCTACAGACCACCCTCTCAAAGTCAGGAATCCCATTCGGCTTTCCTGAAAACATTGGAGAACATGAAGATCTCTCCGAACACCATTATATTAGGTGACTTCAACCACCCAAATATTGACTGGGAGCACTACTCAAGCCCCAGCACCTTAGCCCAAAGATTCCTGGAAATTATAAACTCAAATGCTATGGAACAACTAGTCACCACTCCCACAAGAGGGGACAACATACTAGACCTGATCATTACCAACATGGGGACTCTATGCTCCACACCTGAAATATATCCCTCATTGGTAAGATCAGACCATAAATTAATTTCACTGGATGTCCACATCCTGACCCCACCCCCAGCCCAGAAAACCACAGTGAAAAACTTCTCAAAAGCGAACTTCTCACTTTTCAAAACCAAAGTGGAATCCTTCAAGGCCCCAGGACCAGTGGAAACTACAGCCCAAACTGCAGAATCCTATATAAATGCATTCTACGGACATCTCCAGGAATGCATGGATCATGCTATCCCAAACAAAACCAAGACCCAATCATCCAAAGGCAGGCGTCCAGTCTGGTGGACCCCTGCCATAAATAAACTGTACAACAGAAGGAGGAAGCTACTATATGATAGAGCAAAATCCCTAATAGGGAAGGCATCTCTGATCAGTACTAGCAAAAATTACGATCCCTCATAAAATCCTCCACGGCCAGCTTCGAGAGAAAAATTGCACAGGACACCAAAGACAATCATAAGGCTTTTTCAGTTATGTTAGAAACCTGGGATGCAACTCCCAGACTTGTTCTGAGTTGATTCTAAACGACAAAAAATACACTGAACCCACAGACATCGCCAATATCCTGGCAGACAGGTTCAGTGCAAACTTCTACCCCTCCCAAAAGAGCAAGTATCTATCCCGGCAGAGGGCTGCCTCCCAAACATCTCAGATGCTCAGGTGAAGGCTGCCCTCTCCAAAGCAAAAAACACTGCATCCATGGGACCAGATGGCGTCCCAGGTTGCGTCCTACATGAACTACAAGAGGAACTAATCCCTCAAATAAAACAGCTATACAATCTCAGCCTCACTACAGGATATGTGCCCACAGAATTGCGTACAGCAACAGTGGTCCCACTCCACAAAGGTAGAGCCTCTACGGACCCTGGAAACTATTGCCCCATAAGCCTGACTAGCTTAGTCTGCAAGGCTATGGAGAGGATCATCATGGAGCTCATAAACAAAGACATTGGGGACCTACAGACACTAGATCCTACCCAGTTCGGCTTTGTCAAGGGCAGATCCTGCCTTTTGAACCTGGTTGACTTCTTTGAAACAGTCACCAAAGCCATAGATGAAGGGAAGGTAGTCCACACAGCCTATCTGGACCTTGCAAAGGCATTTGACACAATACCGCACTCTGGCATCATAGATAAGCTATCCAGCTTAAATATAAACCCCTATGTCACAAGATGGGTTGCAAACTGGCTCAAAGACAGAACCCACAGAGTGAGAGTTGCTGGAGCCATGTCAGACTCGAAACCGGTCACAAGTGGCATCCCACAGGGTTTTGTCCTGGGACCACTCTTGTTCGGTATATACTTTTCCAAGGTACAGACAAACGTGGGAGGACTATGGCTCACCAAGTTCGCAGACGACTGCAAACTGGGCGCCATAATCAACTCTTCAGCTGACACAAACATCCTTCAAAAAGGTCTCACAGAGACAAATAACTGGTGCTAGCACCATGGTTTAAAGCATAATGCCAAAAAATGTATAGTCATACCCTTTGGCAAAAACAATGTGCCCACAAATTATCACATAGGCGGAAACCCATTAAGTACAGAGAAAGTTATTAGGGACCTGGGGACCCAAGTTGATAGCAATCTCTCCTTTGAAAACCACATTGCCAAAGTGGTTAGAAAGACCATCTACATAGCCAACCTCATCACGAAGGGTTTCACATCTAGATCAAGAGAGGTAATCATGCCCCTTTATTCATCCCTCATCAGGCCCATCATAGAATACAATGCCCCTTTTGGGATGTACCTTACCCGACACCTGCAGCAATTATAAAGACCCCAAAAGTATCTCACCAAGAGGATCAAGGGTCTCAAACAGATGCCATATGCTGCTCGGTTAAAAAAACTCCAGCTCTACTCAGTTGCATACCGCCTACTTCGAGTTGATCTATGCCTGACATACAAAGCTATGTCAAATCCAGAATTAATGGACATGCTCCACCTCAGTAAATCTAAATCCCTTAGGGCCACACGCTCGAGGGACTTGAACCTCAAAACAGAAATAAATAGAACTTGCTGGAGGGACAGGTTCATAACCCAGAGGCTCCTTCGCTCTGGAATAGAATTCCAGTTCATGTGAGGCAGAGCACCTCACTGAATCTCTTCAAGAAGAATCTCAATAAGTGGATGGGGGATCGTAGGTTTGTCCCAGGGATTACTCCCGTGTCACTATTAGACAGAGGCACAGTAAACTAAACCTTAAAAAGGGCACAGTATACTCAAATCAAGGGGTGGCGTAAGCCATACAGAATCGGGCTAGGCTTATAATTGCCGCAGGGCAGATAGCCTAGTATGAACCTATGAACCTATGAACCTAAGAGTAATGCTACTCAACGCCAGAAGTCTAAACCTCAAGATGCACGCACTCAAAACTCTCCTTAGCATGGAGAACATCGATATCTGTGCAGTAACAGAAACCTGGTTCAGGGCTCCCGAGAGCACCCCAGCACTACCAGGTTATACCTCATACCATGCTTTTTGTCCCCAAAACTTGGACCGAACCACAAAAGGAGGGGGAGTATCGATATTCATCAAAGATACCCACACCTCCAGGTTGGTGGCAAAGCACGAAGCATCAGAGACTATCCATGTGCAACTAACAGTGGGTAAAACTGCCTTCCAGTTTATAGCCTGCTACAGACCACCCTCCCAAACCCAGGAACCCCACTCGGCCTTCCTGAGAACACTGGAAAATATGAATGTCTCTCCAAACACCATTATATTGGGTGACTTCAACTACCCAAACATAGACTGGGAGCATTACTCTAGTTCCAACACCCTAGCCCAAAGGTTCCGAGAATTTATAATCTCAAATGCTATGGAACAACTTGTTACCACTCCCACAAGAGGGGAAAACATACTGGACCTGATCATCACCAACTTGGGGACTCTATGCTCCAGACCAGAAGTGTATCCCTCACTGGTAAGATCAGACCATAAACTAATCTCACTGGAAATTCACATCCCGACCCCACCCCCTGCCCAGAAAACCACAGTGAAAAACTTCTCTAAAGCAAATTTCACACTCCTCAAAACTGAGGTGGAATCCTTCAAAGCCCCTGGGCCTGTGGAAAATACGGCCCAGACCGCAGAATCCTTTATAAATGCATTCTATGAACACCTTCAGGAATGCATGGATCATGCAATCCCAAATAAAACCAAGACACAATCCTCCAAAGGCAGACGTCCTGTCTGGTGGACCCCAGCCATAAACAAACTATACAATAGAAGGAGGAAGCTACTAAATGATAGAGCAAAATCCCAAAAAGGGAAGGCATCACTGATCAGTATTAGCAAAAAACTATGGGCACTCATAAAATTGTCTAAGGCCAGCTTCAAGAGAAAAATTGCACAGGACACTAAGGATAATCACTAGGCTTTCTTTAGTTATGTTAGGAACCTGGGTGGTAATTCCCAGATATGCTCAGAATTAGTCCAAAATGACAAAAAATACACCGAACCCACAGACATTGCCAACATCCTAGCTGACAGGTTCAGCGCAAACTTCTCCCCCCCTCCCCACCAAAAAGGCAAATATCTATCCCAGCAGAGTGCTGCCCCCCTGACATCTCAGATGCTCAGGTAAGAGCCGCCCTCTCCAAAGCAAAAAACACAGCATCAATGGGACCAGACGGTGGCTGGCAAGGCCCTACATGAACTCCAAGAAGAGCTAAACCCAAACATAAAACTACTGTTTAATCTCAGCCTTACTACAGGATATGTGCCCAAAGAGTGGCGTACAGCAACAGTGGTCCCTCTCCATAAAGGTGGTGCCTCAACGGATCCTGGAAACTATCACCCCATAAGCCTGACTAGCTTGGTCTGCAAAGCTATGGAAAGTATCATCATGGACCTCATAAATAAAGATATTGGGGACCTACAGACACTGGATCCTACCCAGTTCGGCTTTGTTAAGGGCAGATCCTGCCTCTTAAACCTGGTTGATTTCTTTGAAACAGTCACCAAGGCCATTGACGAGGGAAGGTGGTCCACACAGCCTACCTGGACCTCGCAAAAGCCTCCGATACAATACCCCACTGGCATTATAGATAAGCTCACCAGCTTAAATATAAACCCCTATGTCACTAGATGGATTGCAAACTGGCTCAAGGACAGAACCCACATGGTTAGAATTGCTGGAGCCATGTCAGACTCCAATCCAGTTACAAGTGGTGTCCCACAAGGCTCAGTCCTGGGACCTCTCTTGTTCGGTATATATTTCTCGGAGGTACAGGCCAACATGGAAGGACTGTGGCTGACCAAGTTCGCAGATGCCTGCAAACTGGGCACCATAATCGACTCTCCAGCCGACACAAGCATCCTCCAAAAGGGCCTCATAGAAACAGACAACTGGTGCCAGAGTCATGGCCTCAAGCTAAATGCCAAAAGTGTATAGTCATCCCTTTGGCAAAAACAAAGTGCCACAAATTACCACATAGGTGGTAATCCATTAAGTACAGAAGAAGTAATTAGGGACCTGGGGACCCAAGTTGATAGCAATCTCTCATTTGACAACCACGTGGCCAAAGTGGTTAGAAAAACATTTTATATAGCCCACCTAATCATGAAGGGATTCACATCTAGATCAGGGGAGGTCATCGTGCCTCTTTACTCATCCCTCATCAGGCCCATAATTGAGTACAATGCCCCTTTTGGGATGTACCTTACCAGACACCTGCAGCAACTGGAAAGACCCCAAAAGTACCTCACCAAGAGGATCAAAGGGCTCAAACAGATGCCATATGCTGCCCAGTTAAAGAAACTCCAGCTCTACTCAGTGGCATACCACCTGTTCAGAGGCGATCTGTGCCTGACGTATAAAGCCATGTCCAACCCAGAATTAATGGACATGCTGCACCTCAGAAAATCCAAATCCCATCGAGCTACGCGCTCGAGAGACTTGAACCTCAGCACTGAAATAAATAGTACATGCTGGAGGGACAGATTCATAACCCAGAGGCTCCCTTCACTCTGGAATAAAATCCCAGTCCAGGTTAGGCAGAGTCCCTCATTGACTCTCTTCAAGAGGAATCTTGATGAGTGGATGGGAGATCGTAGGTTTACCCCGGGTATCACTTCTGTGTCACTGTTAGACACTTGCGCAGTATACTAACCTCGAAAAAGGGCATAGCAAAATAAATTTAAAATGGGTGGCGAAAGCCAAACACATTCTGGCTAGGCTTATAAATGCCCTAGGGCAGATAGCCTAGTATGAACCTATGAACCTATGAACCTATGAACAAAGGGATAGATTTTAAGCAGGCAAGCTCTACCCATCTCAAGGGGTCTAGTCAGCTATAAATTCTCACAGACTGCAGACAGGACAATACAGAGCATATCTAAACAATCCTTTCTTGGTTTGTGATTAACTGTGTAGTTGCCTGCAAGAGAAGTTTTTATTTGAATTTATATTTTTTCACTGTTTGTAGGAAGGAAGGGGTAGCTTGAAGACAAGAAGATTTACTTTGATTTATATTTAGTTTTACCTTTAATTTTCACTGTTTGCTGTTAGACAGGGATAAGTTTCAGACAGGTAAACTCTAGACAGTTCAGTTGAGTAGGTAGATGGACGAATGTTCAGTACTTACATATTATCGCAACCACCAGGTTCTAAATGACTCACTCTGCAATCCTGCATGCTATGGATGGGTAAACAGCATGAGTCATGACTGTAAGCAAAAGTGGTTTAGCGTTATAGTGTATTATTGCAAGTGATACATCATTACACATAAAAACAGTACTTCTCAGAAAATGTCATATAGCTTCTTCTACACGTTCATTAGTTTGATATGAACCAAATGACTGGCAAGCTGCAGATAAAAGAAAGTATACACCAACAGCAATTTTGGGGAATAAACACTGTATGTGTTATAAATCTTGAAGTAACGTTACAAAACCCAACTGAAGTCTGTCATGTTGACATTAATATATTACACATTAATGATAATACACGGAAATCTGGAAAAAATGAAATAGATCAGAATATTTATGAGGCAGCAATGACTGTATCCTGATTCTGCGTTGAGCGGGTCTCTGATCCACACATTGGTACAAAGTCTGTAAATGTTTACCAGCTTATCTGAAACAGACATTTTATTCTAAAAAAGCCTAACCCTAGAAACAGTAAAGAATTACCAGAACTTTTATTGGAAATACCTCCTGACAGGGAACCCGAGAAAAAGCATCTGCTAAGAATGACAGCTTATGATGGTGGGACGCCAACAACATTCTACTGTGGCTAAGATTATAGTTAACATCTTACATGGCAATGGCAATGGCAATCCTCCTGTATTCAGGCAGAGTTACTATGTTGTAACCTGTGGAAGGAAATGTTCCAAAAGAGAGTTTAATAATTACTTTAAATGTAAACAAATGTAGATGACGGTACCAACCCTGAAGTACTTTTCACTTTCAGTAACAGTACCGCAGCAGAGACGCAGACTTTTAGTTTACATTCCGAAACTGCTGCAAGCAGCTTGAATGGTCCAGTGAATTTTAAAGAAGCCAGTATGAACTGTATATATGTGGCATGGACAATGGGCAAAATGCAGAAGCAGTTTTACTTGCAGTCATGCTGTTTACCCATCCATAGCATGCAGGACTGCAGAGTGAGTCATTTAGAGCCTGCTGGTTGCGATAATATGTAAGTACCAAATCTTCTTGTTCTAATTCAAACAAGAACACGTGTCCATCTACCTACTTAACTGAATAAACTACTTGAAACCTCACCACAGTGTCTATATTCCTCCAATGGGGGGAATCAGAGAGAGAGAGGATCCTAGACCTGCTCAGACATAGACAGGCAAACTCTAGCCACCTCTAGGGGCCTAATTAGCTATAAATTCACACAGACTGCAGAGATGCCAATCCAGAGTTTATCTAAATAATCCTGTCTTGGTTTATGATTTATTGATCTTTACATTTAAAAAGATGTGTGACTGTGAGTAATAGTGAGTAAAGGAATTCCAGCCTTTGTGTGACTTTCACAACTTGTACTGCCAGGGCAACAACTTTACTGTACTTAATTTAATATTTAGTTGTATATCATTTGTGTGATTTTTCTCATAGTAGCTAATTTAAATTCTCTTTGAATTCTGTGGAAACTTACTTTGATTATTATTTTCTTTTCTTTTAGCATCCCTTATTCATTTGCAGCTGAAAATGGATTCCTTAAATAAGTACGCCTTTAATGATTTGCTAAAGTATAGGTATATTGTACAGTGTAATAAATGCTATGCATATTTAAACATAACACCTGATAACACTGGGGGGTGGCGAAAGTGGTGCAGCGGTTAGCGTTGCCACCTCACAGCAAGAAGTTCTCTGGTTCGATCCTCGGCTGGGGTGCCTTCTGTGCAGAGTCTGCATGTCCTCCCTGTGGTCGCATGGGTTTCATCCGGGTGCTCCTGTTTCCTCCCACATCCCAAAGACATGCTGTAGGTTGATTGGACACTCTAAATTGTCCCCAGGTGTGAGTGTGTGCATGTCTGTGCCTTCTCTGGAAGGTTGGGTGCCGGGCTGGCAACTCGACACCGTAAAACTCCACTGCCAGTCATGAGTGGACAGGTGATCTGCTGTGGCGACCCCTAATGGGAAAAGCCGAAAGAAGAAGACCTGATAAAATTTTCACAATTTTGCAGACCTGAGCTTGAGTACAGGTTTCATAGATACCATTTCATTAAGTCCTGAATTGTTGCAAGCATCCAGGACTAATTGTCAATATAGTTCCCTGTATTCGAGTCTGGTTTCCCATGGCCCACCCCTGGGGTCTATAGGGACCACCTCTATCACGAAAAATTGATACTCTGCTTTTGGACATGCCTGAAGATGTTATTATCATTTTTCTTCCTTAAATCATAAAGGTGTTCATACATTCTTTGTTTTAACCACCTTTCTGTCTTACCCACATAGAAGGAGTCACATGCCCCATACAAAGCAATATATACCACACCTGTGGTATTACAATTTGCATACCCTCTAGTAGTTATATACATGTTTCTACATTTTAAATAGAACATGTCCCCAGTCCGTATGTACTTACATTGGGTACAACTTCCACATTTGTGTACCTTTTTTGTTACTAATGAGAGTTCCGAAATTGTTATAATGGGAACCTCCTTCCAAAATATTTTTGATATTTCGTCCTTTTTTTGTGCACACATTTAAGTGGCTTGTCAAATATACAATTTAAATCTGATAAGGCTGCAAATTTTTTCCACTCCTTGTCTATAACTTGTTTGACCATCATGACACAGATTACAGGGAATGATATCATTTTTTTCTATCAGAAACCCTTCAGTCTACAGAAAAAGTAGCATTTTTCCAAATGAGAAGGTGGAAAAAAGAGGAAAGGAGCAGGTGAAAAGGAAGAAGTCAAAACTGAACAAGGAAGGACTGAAGAACATTACTGTAAGAGGAGAAAGACAGTGGCAGTATGGCTCAAGCTGTGGATGTATAAAGCCAGATGGATAAGAATTGTATGCTTGAAAATGTAGTAAGCAATGAAAACAGTGGGATTAATAAGACTAATGGTGATGAAGACCATTCCTTTGTAACAATTGATAGATCAGATACTATTGAATTAGAAGTTGAAAATTCCTCCGGTCTGCTCAGAAAAGATATTCTAGTAATTGGAGATTCAGTTATTAAAGGAACTGATACTTATACTTGCAGAGAAGATAATGAACATTGAATAGTGTTATGCTTGCCAGTATAAAAATAGAGGAGGTGAGACCAGCATTGAATGCCTTAATGTAACGAAGTATGGATCTGTTCTTATTCATGTTGGTACAAATTATCTCATATGCAAGGATTCTCTAACTATTAGTAGGGAACTTGCAGCCCTGCTAGATAGCAGAGTTAGTACAGGTGTTAGGATGTATTTCTCACAAATCACATATAGAAATGAGAGTCAGGTCTCCATGAATGAAAAGATTTTTGGGGTAAATACCTACATAAAAATGTCCCATTATAAAAAATGGAAATTGATAGAGCAACTGCGCTTAATTTTGGTCACACATGTTCAGATAGGATGGCATGCACTTCTCAAGATCAGAGCAGCAAATTTTTGCAGCAGACATTTTGCAATATTTGACAAACACAAGGCAGGAAGGATTTTTGCCAGGTTGAAACTGTAACATATCAGAGATAGCAACATTTGATGCATCTCTGACAGTTGTTAATAAGGAAACACAGCAGGGAATAATAACAGTGGCTGGGGACTTAAATTTACCAGAAACAGACTGGAATAATATTGATTCAACAACAATGTATGTTCAGGAATAGGAATTGCTTTAGATTGTAAAAAAGCTTACTAGGGAACGGAACATACTAGACATTTCCAGGGATTCAATGAACTCAGTGTAGGCTTTGTGCAAAGCCTACATGGAGTTTACAAGTGCATATGGCGAGCTGCAGAACGCACCACTGTGCAATGCATATTCATGATGCTCTATGCGTCTAAGCGAGGTTTTGCAACTGGCAATATTGTTGCCAGCCAGGAAACCATATAAGTGAACACGGATAGCAATTCTGTTTAAAGCAGAGCACCTAAGGTCTGCAGATTTGCATGAAATGTCACAACAATCACCAGGGCTTCACAGTCAATGTATTAGTGCAGCACATCTGCACAAAAGCCAACATAATGCGGGCACAATTAAACAGAAATATGGACATATTTGACAAAGATGTCATATACAAATGTGGTATAATAAAATTCACATAGACCTCTCAATCTCTTAGAGGAAGAAATCTAGACAAAGCCATACATAAAGGGGGAACAAATGGGCCAAAATAGGGACAGATTCTAATTTTGCTCTTCCAAACTTAGAAATGTGATAGAATAATAGGTTTGAGAGTAGCATGATTTTTCTGAAAAGAATGAAGTTTGAAACTCAAATGTATGTCATCGGTTTCTGACTTCAATCCACAATGACATGCCAGTGAATTGTCAGAAAACCAAAATGTTATGAGGAAAAGATCAACAATATGAGACAAAAACTGGCCATTCTGCACAAATCAGGACAGTTGACAGGCATGAACTCAAATGTATTTAATATTGACTCACATCAGTCCTGAGATCATCCCAGTAATATGGCAGTAAGCCACAAATTTACTAAGGAACACATCTGGATATCCTGGGGATATCGGACAGTTGAGAGGTATGAATGTGAAGTATATGGTCCAAACACAGTACAGGACAGTGTATCTACAGTGCATAATATTCTGATATCCCATTCCTGGCATTCTGTACTGAAGCTGTATTAATTATCTGTAACAAGACACGGAGTGCCATGTAAAATGAACACTCAAGAGAGGTGTGTGTATTGAAAAGGGACACACAGATGAATTGTAGGAATGCACCCAGGGAAAGAGGACAGGTGAAACAACCTAATGTACAGCAGAGGAGAACATGGCGATGGAAGATGGCTGTAGTTGCAACACCAATTGCATATCTACTGCATATGGTACAGTAGGGACTGTACAGTGAAAATGTGCTGTCTGTGTCACACAAAGTGACATAACAATGGGGAGGATGTGTGTGTGAGATAAGCATCCTTACATGAATAATGCAGAGGACATCAATCAGGGATCTGACATACAATTGGGATAGGTTGGATATTGTGAAACTGTGCAAACTGATATGCCTGAATATGAGTGGAGCTGGCAATACCTCACGTCATCATACTGCTATACCCGTATGTGATAGTATGAGCAGCACAGGCTAGTTGCCTTATGTGCATGGCATATATTTATGGCACAATCCACACTGTCACAGAAGAGATACATGCCATTAAAGTTGTCAAACACCTATGTATGTAGTGTGTGTGCATCAGCAGAACAGGTAGCACACAAGTATCTGGTGTAACAACTTGATTGGTGTTCCGCACCATTAGACAGTCATGTGTATAGCACAAAAAAAATACCTAGGTATGGCCAATAAGCGGTGTGGCAGCTCACTGTGACAAAAGTGGTACACTTCAGTTACACATCACTGGAATATGTGTAGGAAAGTACATGAAGAAGGGTGTATTGTACACAGTTAATGATGTGATAAATGCTGGAAAGCATGAAGATATTATGGCCTTGATGTGGATGTCCTTCACATACCCAGTACTTGTGTTACATTCAAGGGACTAATCAGCACTTTGTCCACATGCTGGTGGATGTACCAGTTACCATCTACCCCAGGACATGGGTCACATGCCTATTGGTTTGATTATAGATTGTAATGTCTACATTATAATTGGGTGGTGTGTTTATTTCCTGACTTAACGAATCCCTCCGTGTTTCTTGTCAATGCAGGTGTTGTCATGGCTTTGGCAGTATTTTTTGGTATGTGTTGATACTATATGTATGATGCTAATATCACAGTTGGAGTCAATGATTGTCCACATTATGTAGTCCTTCAGGCAGCTGTTTGGACACAGGATGTGTATGTCATCTGAGATGTCCTTCACTTAACTAATGGACAGGAAAGAGCCTAGCAGACAGCCCTGATGTACAGACCTGATTACTTGACCTGAAATATAGGTCATATCACACATTTCAACATAGTGAGATGCCACATATGTGATACACTGGTCTACCCATTTGGTGATTTAGCTGTTTATGGCCACATGTGATAGTGTTGATTGAATACCTCAGTGTGGATTTGTGTCAAATGCCTTGACCGAGACAAGTTCCAAAAGATGATACTGTTGTCATCATGCAAGTCCTCAATGACCTCTTTGAGGGCATCTATCAGTTGTAACAGACATGATGTAGCATTAACAACTCACACAGATCTGCTGCACACAGCTGCAATATTAGTAGTGTACATGTAGAAGAGGTCCATGATACATACTTCTGCCTATCTAGGTACACAGACTACAGAACACAGTACTTTATGAAAGCACCATGGCACAAGTCTGACTTTTAGAAAAGTGCAGGTCATCTTATAGAAGATAACATAAGAAAGCCATGTGGGAGATAAGATTTTGGGTGGACTGCATGAAATGGATATGTAGGCATCTGCAAGAATCAAAATACTGTTAATCAATGGCATTGGAGCAGTCACTGTGGGATGCACACTTCTGCTCTTCTGTCTAGGGCTGGTACACATGTATGTGTGTGACCTGACAAGGTTATTGGATATAGAGGCAGTTGTGTATGTGACTTAGACAAATGTGAAGGCCATGCAAGTCAAGGTAGCAGAATTATACTTAAATATAGTACACAGTATACCCTCAGTCATACATCTGATAATAAATCTGGTAATACATACATAAATACATAAAAATATGATAACAGTGTCTCATCTCTTATGCATATAATTAATGTCAGCTTCACTATCTAAAGTGTTAGAACTGAGAGTGAATATAATGGGAAGTGGAACAACAGTAGAAGTGTATGGAACATCCTGTATTAGAACCCAGGACCATGTGTATGGTCCTATACTTTCACCTGTTGCCACAAGACAGTTGAAATAACAATTGTTCATGTTTTAGTTCATTGCTATCAACTGCAATGTCACAACAGCAAAAAAAAGGTTGCACACTCTGTACTAGAACCGAGGACCATCTGTACTCCAGCCCTACATTTACACCTGCTGACACAAGACTAGTTACAAGACATCTACTAATTTACTAATCATTCTTAATGTCTCTGTATTAACCACCCCTCAACACCATTTATCAGGTTTGTGTGGTGTCTGTGATGTTCCCACACTAGGTCAGTAATCAAGGAGCCTGAATTCTCACCACTGACACTGGTGAGGGACGTGCAATTGGAATTCAACTGGATACACTCAAACACTCAGTATTTCCAGATGCAGCTCTCTGCACCAAGTACAATTTCCCTTAAGAGCACACAGGGAGCACACTCAGCCCTGGGACTGGATTTCTCTATATCTGTCTCTCTCCAGGTCCCCAATAATAGTCCCCATTGGTACATCTGTAGGGTTAGGTCCTCAGCCTAGTGTCCAAACCAAGTCTTCCCCCCAGCACCCTCTCTGTGAACCCAGTGCTTCATGCCCTGCCCCAAGTAGCTGACACACACACATGCACGTGCGCACGCGTGCGCGCACACACACACACACACACACACACACACACACACACACACACACACACACACACACACACACACACACACACATCTACACACACACACACACACCTGGGAAAGTGGGAAAGGCTGACACAGATTACCTGCACTCTGAACTCTGCCCAGACTATAAGATAGATTTATTGCCACCAGTTACTATAAGGCTCTTAAAAGGATATACAATTATGTTGGATGAAGTTAATATTAATACAAATAGTAATGTTGAGCAAACTGTAAGGCTTTCAGGAGTGGCCAACGTTATCACCAAATAAACATGTGCAAATACTCTCAAAGTATAAATATTTTCTGAAAATAACCTATGAAAAGTTTAAATATATTTGATAATAACTAATAAAACAACAAGAAAATGCTCAATATATATTTACAGTAAACCACAGAGTTCATATCACAGGAAACAGTGAAAATAATACTGATGGACAGACTCATGCAAATAAAGAAAAACAGTCTCTGACCTAAGCCTCACTATATTCCTGACTGAATCTAGGGGAATTATTATTCCCTAACAGCTTACTCCCTGTAAAATATAATATCTAAGATGGCTTGCAGAATGACCTCATCTGGTCACCTGACTCTGGGTTCTCACAGTATCCCCTTTGAAGCTGAGACAGGAATTAAGCATAGATGGCTATGATACACATCTAAATGTTTATGGCAGTGCCTGGGGCTTTCTCTCTTTTTACTGAGCTAATGAAGAAAGGCTTCCTCCAGACCCACTATCTCCAGTCTTATTCAGCATGGTGCCGTTTTAATGGTTTAACAGCTCATTTACATTTCTCTTATTTTTCTTAAAGCAAGCTAGCTGGTTAACCTCTGCTGTCCCAGTGTCCTCTGTTAAAACATATACATTTAATTCAGTTAGAATAATGCATGTACATTTCTTTTCATTCCAGCAAGGTGCACTGTTGATACATTTTAACACAATCAAACCTCACAAATACATTTTAAGCACAAGCATCTGTACAAATCAGTTTGATATACAAACGAGATATAATTATTTACAAAATTCCAGCTAGCTGTGCTGGCATAGGTCATACATCCACTTTCCTACTTCTCCTGGCATGGCTGGCAGTACCTCCTATCATCACAGCTCCCCCCCTTTGAAAACTCAAGCTATTTTTTCAAGTGACCATTGAGAAATGTAGCTTGAGAGAAATAAGCCTATCTGGGAATATTTTATCCCATTCCTTGTCATGATAGCCCATCTGCATTGGCATTGCTGACCCCACTATGGTGCTGTACTGTCATGTCATATGCCTGTAATCCTAAGCACCACCTTAATAACTTGGCATTTTGCTTGCTGGCTCTGTGTAGCCATGTTAAGGGATTGTGGTCTATAACTACAATTAATTTTCTTCCATACAGATAGGGCTGAAATTTCTGCAGTGCCCATACTATGGCTAGACGTTCCTTTTCTACAGCTACATAACATTTTCCCTGGATTGGAGTCTATGGCTGAGATATACCACTAGGTGCTCTTCTCCTTCTGAAGAAACCTGGCTAAGTACAGCCCCCATCCCATGGTTTGAAGCATCCACCTACACAACAAATTATTTGCTGTAATCGGGACTGGCTAACACTGGGGGTCTTCTTAAAGCTCCTTTAAGCCTACTCACATGCTGGGGTCTACACTACCTTATCTGGTCTATTTTTCCTTGTCAAGTCTGTGAGGGGAGCAGCTATTGTACTATAATTGGGAACAAACTTTCTAGAGTACCCCACTGTCCCTAGGAATGCTATCACCTGCTTTTTGGCAACAGGGGCAGGCCATGCCTGAATAGATTTCACTTTGGCAGGTTCTGGCCTAATCTTACCACTCCCCACTCTATGTCCGAGGTAGGAGACCTCTGCCATAACTAGCTGACACTTTGTAGTCTACCTAGCTCCTCCCTGACATGCTGAAGGTTCTCTTGCCAGGAACAGCTGTAGATGGCAATATCAGCCAGGTAAGCAAGGGCAATAATCTCCTGCTCTTGTTAGGATACAATCTACAAGCCTCTGGATAGTCGCTGGGACATTTTTCATCCCAAAGAGCATCTTTGTGAACTCATACAAGCCGAAAGGCGTAACAAAAGCTGACCTCGCTCTAGAATTTAATTTGGAGTCAAGGGCTACTCCCAGTAGCCCTTGGTCAGATAAATAGTGGTCAGATACTTAGCCCCACCCAGCTTCTCTAAGGCTTCATCTGTCCTAGGCATGGGGTAGGCATCTGACCGTATGTGACAATTTAGTCTTCTGTAGTTTACACAGAACCTGGTGCTGCCATCATTCTTTGCTACCAGCACCACTGGGGAGGCTCAGGGACGGCTGGACTCCTGTATTACTCCCAGTTTGAACATCTCCTGTATCTCCTCCCTCAGAGTCTGTCTGACTCACTTAAGCACCCTGCAAGGGGCCTGCTTGACAGGTTTTTGGGGCCCTGCATCCACATGGTTTTGCACCAGGTGGGTGCACCCTGGCTTCCCAGTGAACATGTCCCCAAACTCCTGTAATACTGCTCAGATTTCTCAAACCTGGGTAGGGGATAGCCACTGAGACATTGCTACTCCTTCTACTGAAGTGTCAGTCTGAGCCTCGCTGAGGAGATCAATCATCAGATCCCACTCAGGCTTCTTTGGCCATCCACTGCAAATGCTCAGCACAAGGGCCTCCCTATCATGGTAAGGATACATGATGTTAACATGGTACAATTTGTGCCCCTGCCATTTGCCTAGCAGGTCTACCACTCAGTTAACATCACTGACCTTCCTTACTACTTTGAACGGCCCTCCCAAGCTGCCTACAGCTTATTGTGTCTGACAGAAATGAGTACCATCACCTGCCATCCCACACATACTCTCTGGCTTGAGCATTCATGTGTTACCAGACTTTTTTCTGTTGTTGGGCTCCTGCCAGGTTCTCCTGAACCAAGCCCATGAGCTCCCTAAGCCTTGCCTGAGGTTTAGGACATATGCCACAACAGAATCCTTGTGGGATTCACACTCAACCTCTCACTCATCATGAATTAAATCTAAAGGTCCTCTCACCTTCTGCCCATACAGTGACTCAAAGGGTAAAACATCTGTGAATTCCTGGGGTACCTCTCTGTAAGAAAACAACAGATGGGGCAAATATTTGTCCCACTCTGTTAAACTGGTCTGCAAATGCCTGTAGCATGGTCTTTAGTGTAGAGTTTAACCTTTCCACAAATCCATTAGTCTGGTGATGGCAGGGGGTTGTCTTTAGGTGCTTTATCCCACAGCACTCCCACAGACAAGCCAGCAGGTCTGACATGAAATTGGCACCTCTGTCAGTTAGTATTTCTGCTGAAAATCTCTAGCAACGTATTTGCCATCTTCTCTGCCTTGATGGAGGACAGGGCTACTGCCTTAGGGCATCTAGTAACACAATCTACTACCGCTAGGATGTACTTCTTCCCTGTGGAACTTGGGTTACTCAGAGGCCCCACAATATCCATAGCTATCCTCTGAAATGGCTCCTCAGTCACAGGCAAAACTATCAAAGGAGCTTTGACTTTGTCTTCTGCCTTGCTTACTTTTTGGTAATGCTCACAGGTCCTGCAGTACCCTGTTACATCCCTGGCAATCCCAGGCCAATAAATGTTCTGCATAATATGTCTCTTGGTATGCTTTATGCCAATATGACCTGTAAAATGAATGTCATGGGCTATGTCTAGAAGTGCCAGATGGTAGGCTCCAGGCACTACCAACTGCTGTATTATGTCACCTTCTAGCCCTCCCTCAAGGGTCCACTCTCTGTAAAGTAACCCTTTGTTACAGTATTCCAAGTCCCCTTTTCCTTGAATATCAGGCACCTCCCTAGCTACTTCTCTCAAGCCTTGTAATGTAGGGTCTGAGAGCTGAGCCTGTCTCAACTCTATCTTTGTGAATTTTCCCAAATGCCCTTCCACAGGAATTCTGGTATCTTCTGACAGCAGTGCCTCACTGTCAGCCTGAGTGCTACAACTCATCTCTGCCCTTGCAGTCACCCTTTCCAAGGGAACATCAGTATCTACCAGCAGCTGTGGCTCATCTTCAGGCTCACTGCTACAGGTTAGCTCCCTCACCAAATTAGCCACAGCACCAGTCTTGGCTTCTGGGATGTGGTCTGTCTGGGTCTCCCCAGGCTACCAGACCCACATACCTATCTCCAAGCCTAACTGCATGTCACTGCATGCACACAAGGTACTGCATTATCAAAATCATTCCCTATCAAGACATCTGTAGGGATATCCTCAAACACACCTACTTGCCTGCTTCCTTTTCCACCCTCTCAGTCAAGGTGAACCCTGGCCAAAGGAATTTGGAATGGAATCCCTCCTAAAGCTCTGATTGGAGTAGACTGCCCAAGCAAGTACTGCTCCTTTTTAACCACTGCAGGCTTCACAATAGTTATATCAGAGGCTGTGTCTCTCTTGGCAGTGGCCTGTTTTCCATCTAGCAGGATAGGATACAAACTCCGGTAGTAGTTTGGTACCCCTGTTTTCTCCAGACAACTTACTGCTGGTATTCTGTTATTCTCACTGGCTCCCCCACCTTTTGTTCTCCACCTTGCCTCAGTGGACATCTATATAGTACTTGACCCCTCTGGTTACATTTGAAACATTTAACCCTACCTGAACTAGTGGCTTCCCTGTTACTGTCAGACTCTATTGGGGCAGTTTAGGCTACCCACCATGAGTTCCTTATATCCATGTGCAGCACTGGGTATCCATTTCCTGTGCAGTGATGCCCTGCTTGCTAAGTAGAGATCCCCTTTTTTACCCAGCTCATCTGCACAGCTGCATTCCCTGTCTGCCAACCAGATTCTCATGTCTTCAGGCAAAGTGCTAAGGGGTTGTTCCCACACAAAAAGGTCTGCCAGCCCTTAAAAAGTAGTGACCTGACACCTAATCATCCACCTATGAAGATAAGTGCTTAGCTCAGCAATATAATCACACACACTTTCATCTGCTTTGCATCTATGCTCACAAAACATTTTCTGTAAGCTTCAGGTGTTAAATGTAAAACATTCCAATAAACATTTTTTTTAACTGTAGCATGATTTAAGCAATTGGGCAGTGCAGTGGTGCAGTGGTTAATGCTGTTGCCTCACAGCAAGAGGTTCTCTGGTTTGATTCTTGGCTGGGGTGTCTTCTGTGTGGAGTCTGCATGTCCTCCCTCCATTTGCCTGGGTTTCCTTTGGGTGCTCTGGTTTCCTCCCACATTCCAAAGACATGTCTGGAGTTTCTCCCCAGGCCTGTGCTGAAAATAAGCTCTGTCCTAGTTGGACTTTCCCAGCCAACAAATTTTTAATGAATAAATAAATAAATCAGTATCAGACAATTTAGAAACAGCAGTTATAGCTTTACCATAGAGTAAGGGAGTCAGAAACCGTACCCAGAGCCCTTGGTAAACATTATACTGTTTACATACCCTTTCAAATATATAAATAAAACTATCAAAATTATCACCCTCTGTAAATTGTGGAAGAAATTTACTGATCTTTACTAGTTCTGGGGTTCAATTATTCCCTTCTCCATTACCTTCATAACCTTGGGGAAGAGTCAGCATCTCTCTCTCATGTTGATGCTGCATCTCCTTTTCTTCAGCCTCCAAAAGCCACAGTCTGTCTGATGATTCTAGTTCCAAATGTTTGGCTTCCAGTACAAGTCTCTTTAACTCCAGATGGATTTTTAAGTCCTCTGAGGAAAAGTTGAACTTTCCTGTTTCTGAGAGCTGTACATCCCCAATGAAAGATTGGTTGTCTTCCTGGTTGCTGGTCTGTGTTGCAGCTGTGATTAATGCTGAAATCATTTCCCCTTTAGTCAGGTTGGCATGCAGCAGCCCTTTGGCTTGTTACATCTCAGCCAACTGGTTCCTTGTCAGCTTGCCATAATCTTCTGCTGACATCCTTGCCTGCTGTCCCTGACTAACTAAGCTAACAAAAAGTAAATAAATAAAACTATTGTGATATGAAACTCTACTTTGTGGCTGCTTGTGAGTTTTTTTTTTAGTGACAGCTGCTTAAGGGCTACAGGAGTTCAATTAATATCCCACTACTGCTGCACAATATGTGACAACCCCACACTGGGCCAGTAATCAAGGAGCCTCAATCCTCAATACTGAGACTGGAGAGGGACGTGCACTTGGAATACAACTGGATACACTCAGTATTTCCAGATGCAGCTCTCCGCACCAAGTACAATTTCCCTTAAGCGCACACAGGGAATACACTCAGCCCAGGGTCTGGATTTCTCTATATCTGTCTCCCTCCAGGTCCACAATAAGATTCCCCAATGGTACAGCTGTGGGTTAGGTTCTCAGCCGAGTGTCCAAGCCAAGTCCTCCAGCACCCTCTCTGTGAACCCAGTGCTCCGTGTCCCTGCCCCAAGTAGCTGACACACACGCTCTTTGAAATTTAATTTTCACACATGCCTGGGAAAGGCTGGCACAGATTACCCACTTTACCAACTTTGCCCAGACTATAAGGTAGATCCACTGCCACCAGTCAGTTACTAAAAGGCTCTTAAAAGAGTATCCAATTATGCTGAGTGAACTTAATAGTAATACAAATGCTAATGTTGACCAAACAGCATGGCTTTCAGGACTGGCCAGAATTATCCCCAAATAAATGTGTGCAAGTAGTTTCAAAGTTTAAATATTTTCTAAAAATTTTCTAAAAAGGGCCAGTCACAATAAAAAGTTTAAATATATTTAATAATAAATAATAAAAGAACAAGAAAATACTAAATATATATTTACAGTAAACCACAGAGTTCAAATCACAGGAAATATTGAAAATAATATTGATGGGCAGACTCATACAAATAAAGAAAAACAATCTCTAAACTAAACTTCACTATATTCCTGACTGAATCTAGGAGAATTACTATTCCCTAATAGCTTAATTGATAGAGCAAGGCACAGTGAAATACATGAGCAGTCTTTCTGGTCAGGTTCCTCAAAACAGAATACTAAATACTCAGAGGTTACTCCCAGTAAAATATAATTTCCAACATGGCTGACAGAATTACCTCATCTGGTCATCTTTCTCTAGGTTCTCATAGTATCCCCCTTTGAAACTGAGACAGAAATTTAGCATAGACAGCTATAATACACATCTAAATGTTTATGGCAGGGCCTGGGGCTTGCCCTCTTTTTACTGAGCAAATGAAGAAAGGCTTCTTCCAAACCCACCATCCCCAGTCCTATTCAGCACCGTTTTAATGGTTTAACAGCTCATTTATAGATCCCTTAGTTTTCTTAAAGTAAGCTAGCTGTTTAACCTCTGCTGTCCCAGTGTCCCCTATAAAAACATATACATTTAATTCACTTACAATAATACATGTACATTTCTTTTCATTCCAGCAGGGTGCACTGTTGATGCATTTTAACACAAGCAAACCTCACAAATGCATTTTCAGCATAAGCATCTGTACAAATCAGTTTGATATACAAATGCCATATAATTATTTACGAAATTAAATCTAGCTGTGCTGGCACAAGTCATATATCAAGTAAAAACACAAGCAAATCAACTGCCAAAGGTGACCCACAAATCAAATATGAAATAGTAAAAAAAAAAATGTGAGTCAACTACCATGGTACAAGCCAAAAAAAAAAAAAAAAAAAAGAAACAGTGAAATAAAATAAAATAAAAAGGTTAGCGCTTTTGTTGGGTTGTCACTTCATCAGACCATACAGAACAAAAAAGAACATTTGATTTAATACAATTACTAACCAATCATCAGTCTACATCAATTAAAGCAATTATGAGCAACCAATCAAAGTCGCCACCTCCTAATCAGGGTGGGTTGAAGTGAAACCCCAGAGTTAAGACCAGGTAACCTATGGGCTTGTAAGGAAATAATCCTCTGAACATTGCTTTCATAATTTAATGTTAGCTGAAAACAAGCTTTATATGAGCTACAGTCTGAACCCTCCATTAGCATAACACCTGCAGATAAGGGAGATGCTGAGGTTATTTTAAATAGGACTGATTATTTAGCTTGTATGAATGCTATGTTGAATGATTTGAATGTTTATATGAAAGTTGGCCCCAAGGATGTGGATAAATGTTTAAGAACTGTACAAAATGATCTGATGAAGTGGCAACCCAGCAAAACTGCTAATCTTTTGTTTTAATAAAAGTTTAATTTATTTCAGTGTTTTTTTTTTGGCTTGCACGGCGGTGGTTGACTCACATTTTGTTTTTTTACAAGTCATACATCCACTGCCCTACTTCTTCTGGCATGGCTGGCAATACTTCCTATAATCACAGTGCCCAACAGAATTAATTGAATGTATCCATTTTCTATTTTTAGCTGTCTGGGTCCTTTCTGCTTCCTGGGTGTTCCAGTTGTCCAGTTTGTACACTGTCATGCTTCGTGCAAATAAGATAAGCACAACCAAACCTGCCACTCATTTCCTCCATTCCAGTGATTGCAACATGTGCCACATTGCACAAATACTGGCCCAAAAAATTAGACAAACAAAGGCAGAAAACAAAAAGAAAAAGAAAAAAAGGGGCACGTCATTGAAATGAGGTAAATCAATGTATGACCTACACACAGGAAAATAATGGCTAAAAGGACATATGTCTACATAGATCTGGATTTGAACGCTCACTCCAATGCACCTTCAGAACACAGGATGGGTGCCTTATCCCTCTTTGCCATACAAACAGCTTTGCAGCAAAGAACTGAACGTATTGTGCACACAACCAACTGCAACAGCATCTACAGTAATATGAAACTGTTATTTGTACATTTATTATTTTTGGATGTAGTGCACTTAGTAATCACAGAACCTGTTATGATTATTGCTTGAAAATATACAGCTCTGTCTTACCTGTCTGTGTCTGTTGGTCATTCTTCAGTTATCCGACCAGTAATCTGAGACATGCAGTGTGTAAGCCATTCTATATAATTTGCCTTAAAATGTGTGAGGATATTAACTGGAAATAATATCATATGCAGTTGCCAACAAATGAAAGCCAGGTTGGATGTTAAGGTATACAACCTGTAAATTGTGTGCTGCTTACTTACATTCCCAACCTTACATCTAAAACTTTGTAGCTCTACCCTAGAACACCCAGTGGATATAAGGCAGCTTGCAGTGCTGTGCTCTCCTTCTCTCAACCAATAATCATTTACCGTTGCACTCAATTAAAAACAAACAATGCGGGAGTGCCTGTACTATATTTACATCTCCTACATGGATCCAGGTATTTGGGATTCAGCAATTCTAATATGTTCACACCTCATTTGCATCTTCACTGTGCTAACAGCCCTGAATCTGCACTATATAAAAAGGCAACCATGTAGCTAGGCAAACTGATGGTGAGGAGACTTGTTTATATGGAGGGGGACTGAACATTTGCTAGTTCTTTGGGATATATCCGCATAGAGGATTAATGAACTTCAAAAGGTATGACTGCATTTTGCCAGCTACATACTCCATATCCAAAAATGTATTTCAGAAATATCTGAGCAAAGACTTCTACACTTTTATCTGTATGCATTGGTTAGAAGTGTACTGATGCCATGGGCATGTTTGTCAAGCCATTTCAAAGGTATACGTGATTGCCAATTTTTGAAAATGGAATGCTGTGTAATTGATATATACCAATGTTTCAGGGACAGTTCCTTTGCTAGCACATTTAGCATTTCAAATATGGTTTATTAGCCAAATGTGTCATTGCTTGTTCTTTTGGGTGGGGGGGGGGCAAGGCTAAGTTACTGTTCTGACACAAACAAGGACATGTTGCTATTGTTACTCTCCTTTTTTTGCATCCTGCCTGTTGTTTGTATTTCACATCTCTAGACTGCTTTATGTTTCTCCAGTGGGTAATACTGAGTGGCTACCTTTTCTGTTTTATCTGGGAACAGTTATTTTGCAGTTATGGGATAGTTATGTGTATTATCCTTCTGTTGTCTTTTAGGACACCGAGGAGTATGCCACCTAGGTGTGTCAATCCTTGAAGACCCCGCTTCACCGATGTTGAGAATCAGGTCATAGTGGATGCCTTTGGGCAACACGGTGCCTTCCTGCTTGAAAGAGGACGGGGAGATATGGCACACAGAATGCAAATTTGGTGCCAGATTCTGGATGATGTGAATGCCGTTGGTGGCCATGGCAGGACATATGAGCAGGTGCACCACAGGGGCACTGACATGATCACATCTGCACGGAGGAGGGCATCTGTAGTAGGCTGTGACCAGATGGCTAATGGGGGAGGGCCTGCTATGGGTCCACTACTAACAGTGAATGAAGAGTTCCTGGCCAATATCAGGGATCTAGACAGTGCCCAGGAAAGTGCGGTACAGCATGTCCTAGACAGGGATAGCCAGCACATCCCAGGAGAAGTTTCCAAGTAGGCTTTGGTATCTCAACAGTTGAATACTGTTTTATAGAAAAACAATTGAAATCAATATGTTACTTCTATGTCACATGAATTCATTTTCGGGGAGGGGGATTGAAGATTGCTACAGTTATTAGCTTTAGTTGGAGTTGCCAGCCATGTTCTTGTTAATTGTAATGATGCTGACCTTACCTTTTGCTTAACTTCTTCCAGGACCATCTGGATTGCAGAGGGGAATATCATCTGTAGATGGTAAGCTAAACATTTATATGTCAGTACTGCTGAGCAATTTAAAGAAATATTTTAGTGTATGCTGTTGATGTCATGTCTGTTCTGTGTATTGCTGTACTGTCTGTAATAGTGGCATCACTGTTAGTTTGTTAGCATATATTGGAGTAGAGTAGTGCATGTATTAATTTTTCCCTGCGTTTGTTGCTTTTTATCACAGGCGATCATGACAGTGGAAGTATGAGCCCTCTGCCACCTGATGTCAGTGTATCAGCAGACTCTGATGATGATGCTGGCCAAACTGAGGGTGCAGTGGTTGAATCCAACACTGAGGTTGATATACAACCATCCCCTGCAATTCCATTGGACACAGCCAGTAGGCCTATGCCTACCCATTCCAGTGACCCCACAGATATTGGACAGGTGGAGAGCAAGGCCCATTGAGTCTGGCTGTAGCCAAAGTGTAGGTGATGAGCCACACAGGAGAGTTGATAAGGGTGCTGGAGGCCTGCTGTCCTCCCTCCATCTGGTCAAGGTGTCTCTTCCCATGTCACTCAATGTATGTTCAGGGCCATCATGGAGGCACAGACACATTCCCATAGGTGCCCCAGACAAATGGTTAGGGTTATAGATGTGGTTGTTGTTGTGTCTTTCGGCTTTTCCCGGTTAGGGGTCGCCACAGCAGAACTCCGGTCCGCTAATGATTGGCAGTTGATTTTTACATGCTGAATTGCCAGCCCTAATGCACAACCTTCAACAAAGGTACGCCCATTCACGCATGTCTCCACGCAGAAGACACTCTAGCTGAGAGTCGAACCAGTCAGTGTCTTACTGTGAGGCGACAACGCTACCCAGACTGAAAAACGCGACTGCCTCCACAGTGTTGCAGATTCAATGGATCAGATGAATGACATGGAATGAGGGGTGTCTGTGATGTAATGAGGGATGTCTGTCATGGAATGAGCATTGTCGGTGATGGTATGTCTGCTGGGAGGGGAATGGCATCCTCATGGGCATAGGTCAGCCACATCAACTGATGTTTGCCAACATAGCTGTGCCCAATAATGATGTATTAGCGGCAGTACTTCCACTGTTCCATGAGTGAGTGTGCTGTCCACATCCATAGATGGCAAGTCATGGGGTAATGGTCTTGGGCATCCCCGTGAAGAGAGCTCATTCACTCCAGCAGACATCAGTCACATTCAGGTAGCAGCAGTGCATCTGTCTGTGAGCTTGGACATGTCAGTGCATCTCCTGGTAGAGCCAGTTCTTACAGGTGGGGTCCACACTGATGAACTGCCACCTCTACCATGCATGGTTCACACCTTTCAAACATACTAAGATATAGAGCCAGCACAGAGCTTGGCTGTGTTCATTCAGACACTTACACACCAGTTTCACCTGGGGACCCCTACAGACACACACACACACACACACACACACACACACACACACACACACACACACACACACACACACACACACAGACACACACACACCAGTTATATGGTTCTACCATGCAGCTTTAAACTCGTTTTGTCCACTGACCATTTGTTGGTTTATACAAATGTCTGTCTGCTTCTCTTTCTTACTCACACACTGACAAACCTTTTGTGTCAGCCTAGGCCTCTTGCCCTCCCACACACAACATCCATGAGAACTGGCTCTACCAGGAGATGCACTGACATGTCCAAGCTCACAGACGGATGCACTGCTGCTACCTGAATGTGACTGATGTCTGCTGCAGTGAATGAGCTCTCTTAACGGGGTCACTGCTGTGATGGCTTAGTGGTTAACTACTGTGTCTATAGTGTACAGGGTCCTGGGTTCAAGACCTGCAAAGGCTGTTTAGGGTGGGAGGTTGGTGTAATGGTTAAGGTAACCCAAGGTGTAGGGTTTGATTCTCACATGGGGTAATTGGCTAGGCTTAAAATGGCCTATAAGGGCAATTAGCCTAGTACTAACCTATGAAACCTGTGCAAGTAATGATAACTGTGCCATATCCCTGTTTTATATCTTTTGGATTCAGGAATACATAAAATTTGTGTCTGATGCTCAGGGTGCATAGCTGACTTAGTGACTAGTATATCTGTATTTGTGGTATTGAACTGATAATTTTATCTTTGACTTGAAAAGTTAGACAGTTGATAGCATCAACATTTCTTAACCTTACCGTGAATGATCTTGTGAGGGTTGTGAGGTCAGAAAGTGCAATGTGTATCATTATTTTCTCACTTCTGTCTTTAATGATTTTCCAGTACAAATGTATGGTGCTAAACTGAGGGCATGCATTGATCATCAGTACTTTTGAGAGGTATAACTGTGTGAATCTTTGATGCCTGAGGCCTACTACTTAATGTACACATATAAGTCACTGCTGTGACTTGTTAAGATCATTTCTGTAACAATCTCCCACATTTTGCTTGTTTACAGTACCTATTAGTGAAATACAAGGATATACCACGCATTCAAATTATTACACAATACACTCCAGGTTCAAGACTAACCTTGTAAATACAGCAATTGACACTGTTTTAGTTCAGGGCTGATTCTGTCTGATGCAAGCAGTATACAGCCAATACATGGGGGGATAAAGATTGTGTGAGTTGCTAAGCATCAATGTTACTATATGTAGGTCCATAGGAGGAACAGTTTAGGCCCCTAGGGGGTGAGTGAGTGTGCCATGTGTTGTCTCTTAGATAATGCAAGGGCATACTGAGCACACCTGCATCTACCTACACCCACAGCAGCTGGTGGTTCCTCCTCTGACTCCTCATTTGCTTGTGGGTGTGGTGACCTTGGCATTGGTGGTGGGATGTGTGCCCCTTCCCTTTGCTGATCCTGCTAAAGCTGTTTTCTCAGGATGATGTTGTGTACCATGGCACATACTGTGAATATGTCTGTACATGTCCATGGATTGTACTGCAGGGCTCCCCCAGATGTATCTAGGCACCAGAACCGTGACTTCAGCAGCCAAAACACATGCTCTATGATATTTCTTGTTTGAGCATGTGCTTCATTATGAAATTCTTCTGGGGGTGTGTGTGCATTTCTGATGAGTATCATCAACCACAGTGCCAGTGCTTAGTCTGCATCCCCCAGCAAATGACCCTGTGGGATATCTTCCCTAGCAAGAATCTGGTACAGTTGGGAGGTGTGCCAGATATGTGAATCATGGTAACTGCCAGCATCGCCAGCGCACATGTTCAAGATGATTCCCTTGGCATTATACACAACTTGGCAGTTGATAGAGTGTTAGCCCTTTCTGTTTATGTACAGCCTAACCTGTTCCCCAGGTGGTGCCTTCATTTCTATATGTGTGCAATCTATGGCACCCAGTACTTCAGGGTAGTGTGATACATGGTAGAACTCCTGCATATTTCTGGCCTCCTCCACAGGACTACAGGGAAAGTATATGTGGTCACTGGCATGTTGGAGCATAGCATTCAGGAATTGATGGAGGATCCTGGATGTTGATGCCTGTGACACCCCCAGCATGTCCCCTGTTGGTCTCTGAAAGGTACCTGTAGTTAAGACTACACATACCTTTATCTTCACTGGGATGGGTTCCCCTTGGTTGGCTTTGGCTCTGAGTTGAGGACAGCAGAGATCACCAAGTTCATGTAGTATGTACCTATCCACCCTGTAGCATGCTACAATTTCCACTTCATGTAGGTTGTGAAAAGTTAAATAGGGCCTGAAAACTCTTCTCCTTCTTGGCCTAGGCCTATTGGCGGCAGCAGCAGCATTGGCTTCAATCTGTAGCACATACAAATGAATTAAAACAGCAGCAGTCCCTAACATTCTTTCCATGTAGACTCCTCTCTGTGGCTGTAGTCCAAAAGGTTTTGGAATATGCAGGAAAAAACAGCATGGAGTCTACACGGTTGCTTTATAGCTTGTTGAATACCTCCACTGTGTTGGATTGTTTGATTAGCATGCAGTTTGGCTGCTTATGCTGTAATTAGTATGCCACGGTGTTTACCTTGTTTGCGCAGTGGTGCACTCCTCTACACAGCGCTTACTGAATCTAAAACTCGTTGCTGCCATGTAGGGTTTATTGAATCCCCCCGATTGTTTGTGCTCCTAAAGAAATTACTGTTACTTCATGTCAAGTTGTACCACGGCTGATGTGCAGTGACCATGGGGTTATCAAGGTAAATTTATTGCTAGGTAATTCTGCCAAAGTGAAATGTAAACCAGTGCACAGAAGATTAATAACAGATTATATGGAATCTAAATAGCCACTATGTACAACTAATTTGAGTGATGCATTCACTGGAAAAACTGCAGAAGGAATGTGGAAACTTTTGAAGGAGAAACTGAATGCAAAAAATCAAAAAAAAGTTTAATATCAGGATCTAGGCACTTAATATCAGGAGGATATATTTCCATAAGAACAAGATACTTGATTAAGGTGAGAGACAAAAAATGCGAGAAATGAAAACAAGGTCAAACTACAACTTTGAAAACTGAAATAAACAAACTGGACAGACAAAGTAAACATAGTACGAGACAAGATCAAGAAAATCTTTATGAAATTTTAAGAAAAATTAAACCAAATCTACCTGCAGGAAAACTCATATACTCCTGGACCATTGCCATACTATGGAATAACCTCCCTTCCGCTATACGTAGTGAAGTACACCCCTCAAACTTCAAAACTGCCCTTCACAATCATCTCCTTTTTAACTGGATATTTAACTGCACTAATGCATCTACCTTTCCTTTGATGTAGTTACCCGACTTTCTTCTGTATAAATCTCAGCCTTGCTTCCAAGCCTCATAATCTACCTAATAATCTGTATTGCATCTTCACTATCTAACATCCTCAACCATTGTATCTTTGCACTAATTGTTGTAACTGTATTAACCAGTTTCCCTCCTGCTACTAACCTTATGTGCCTTGTCACTACTCTAAAGTGTATCTGTAAATCTGTATTCTCTCTGCTCTTAATTCTATATTCCCACAATTTATTTACTAGAAGCACAAATCCTGCACCACTTATCTATTCCACTTTGGTATATCTTACTCATTCTTAAGTTCCTCTCATGGTTACCTTGGATTTCTATTATTTTTTATGGATTATATTCATTATACCTTGTAAATATGCATGAAAACTCTTGTGATTTCACCTTTGCTTTTGCTGCTTATTTCATATTTTTATATTGTTATATTAATATGTTATGTTGTTATCATATATTGTTATGCTGTGTTTTCTTGGGGCTTTTCTCCCCGGGCCTCCACTGAAAATTAGCTCTTCTTGGCCCAGTGGACTTTCCCGGTAACAAATGTCAATAAATAAATAAAGATATTGAGCATAATAGGAAACAATTTTATATATATATATATATATATATATATATATATATATATATAAATTGAGAAAATGTGTGTAGATTCTAAAATTTATTCTGAGATACAACATATTATAGATATATTTGTGAGATCTCATGTGAAGCAGTTTGGCTGCAGAAACGGGTTGATAAATTGTCCTAGTAGCATCCAGGTAACCTTAGATACTGAAATCAAATTAGATTATATTGAAAAAGAGCTACGCAAACTGGATCCAAACAAAGCACAGAGAGGAAACAGAATTAGTAATAATGACCTAAGAACACTTCTGCAAGAACTTACAGTAACATTATATCTATTATTTACTAGGTCATATAAATATGGGGAGATTCCTCAAGATTGGAGACATGTACTTATTAAACCTGTCTTTGAGGGAAATGGGAGTAGGACAAAGCCAGAGTCGTACATAACCTTAAGTTTACTTTCATGTTGTGGAATGGAGAAGGTAATACTGGATAAGTTATTGCCAGAACTGGAAAGGTTGGGACATGAAATAAAATATCAGCATGCATATGTTGAAAATAAATCTATTGCCACCTGTTACATGATGTTCTATAACAATATAATAACAGCTATGAATGAACAATTATGCTGCAATGTAATTTATATAGATTTAACTTAGACATTTAACAGGGTCATACACAAAACACTGATCAATAAATTAGAACAACTATGTATTGATGTGCTCTTGATAAGATGGATAGCTACATGGCAAGTATCATACAGCAATTGGACAGGTGAAATTTGAGGTTACAATCATGGTGTCCCACAGGGCTCTGTCCTAGGCCATGCTTGTTCAGATTGTCCCCAGGATTCAATAAATTCCATGTAGGCCTCACACAGAGTGTACACTGAGTTTATTTGGGTTTACATTCATTTAACTGAATCATAGAACAGTTTTGCAGAAAAACATAACTGCTAATAGTCGAATTATGCCAGCCAAGTGGAAGAGATGTTAATAAAGGAATCGGGTCGACATTCGCACTTTTTCATTTTTTTTTTATTGCAGCATTCACACGCAGTCCAAAACCACCAAGTGTGGAAGGGTCTAAACAAACACAAACATTTACTTGCTTGTATGTTTTTGAAGGGGGTATAAGCCCCCTGAATCCTCCAAAATGCCTGCAAATTATATATACCAACTTGGAATTCACACTACGTTGAGGAAAAGGGCAAATTTCCTGATCTTCACTGTACCGCGATGTCCATTCAAAAGCACAGCAGCATACTTCATAACGTCAACTTCATATAAACAAATGACAGACTTTGTTCAGTTAAATTCAATTCAGTGACAACTGGTATGACATTTTGAATATTTGTTTAAGTGCATGCAATCAAATGAAAACTGACTAAATGCATTTCTGCTAAATCAATGTAAACCGTTTATTTGTTAGCTTGAAGGGGCACAGAGCAAGACAGAGTGTAATGCATATTAATGAGGCACGGTGCACCTAAGCTAGGTTTCATGGCTGGTAACAGTGTTACTGGCCAGGAAACCATGTAAGCGAATGCTGATATCAATTCTATATAAAACAGAGCACCTACAGTCTACGGATTTGTGCGGAATGCCACAATGTTTACTGGGGCTTCACAGATAGCTGTGAATCTGTTACTGCAACATGTCTTCACAAAGGCCAACATAATGTGAGGACATTTAACCAGAAATAGTGACATATTTGCCATAGATGTTGCATAGACATGTTGCATAGAATGAAACTCTGTCATACCTGTCAGTCCCTTTGTGCAAGATATGTGGACAAAGGAATACATAATGTGGGGGTCAAAGGCCCCAAAATAGGGACAGATATTTAATATCGCACTTCCAAACTTAGAAAGTTGATAGAATAAATAGGTTATACATTAGCATGAACTGTCTGGTCTGAAGAGCATGAAGTTTGAAACTCAAATGTCACTCCTCAGTTTCTGACTTTGCCCTGCAATGACATCCCAATGATTTGCCAGAAAACAACAAATGTTATGAGGAAAAGAACACATGTTATGAGGAAAAGATCACAAATATGGGACAAAATCTGTTCATTTGAGAGGTATGCACTCAAATGTATGTAATATTGACTTACATCAGTGCAGAGATCATCCCAGTGATATGGCAGAACACCACACATTTGATAAAGAAAACATCTGGACATCCTGGGAATATCTGGACAGTTGAGAGGTATGAATGTGAAGTATATGGTCCAAACATAGTACAGGATAGTGTACCTATAGTTCAGAGTATTGTGATATCCCATTCCTGGCATTCTGTAATGAGGCTGTGTTAATCATCTGTAACAGGACATGGACCTGCCATGTAAAATGATCACTCAGGAGAAGTGTGTGTATTGAATATGGACACACAAATAAATTGTAAGAATGAACAAAACTCCATTATGTACAGCAGAAGAAGGCAAGTCAATGGAAGATGGTTGTAAGAATTAACAAAATTCCCTCATGTACAGCAGAGGAAGAAGGCATGTCAATGTAAGATGGTTGTCGCAGCAACACCAATCACATATCTATATGGTACGGTATGGACTGTACAGTGAAAATGTATTGTCTGTGACTGTCACACAAGGTGACATAACAATGGGGAGGATGTGTGAGTGAAATAAGCATCCTTACATGAATAATGCAGAGGACATTTGTCAGGGATCTGACATACAATTGGGGTTGGGGTGCATATTGTGAAGCTGTGCAAATTGATATGTCTGAATATAAGTGTACTCTCAGCAGAGGTTTCCAGCAACATGGCGACAGGTAAAGGATCATGGAAAACATTTCAAGAACCAAGCACAATTAGGGACAATATCAGAATAATACCACCATTAATCCCATGCCTCTGACATAACATATGTGATGTGGAGTGATAAGATATGAGCCTACACACACGCACACACAAGCACACACACACACACACACACACACACACACACACACACACACACACACACACACACACACACACACACACACGCACGCACGCACGCACACACGCACGCACGCACACATGCACACATGCACACACACAGACATGAACAACTATTATTATACATCCACACTCTATGAGGGTAACCATGCACACTATCCTGGCACTTTAAAATTTGCAGGAGGTGTTAGGAGGGACACTGCTTGTGCTATCCCTACTCTGGGTCAGTAATCAAAGAGCCTGAATCCTCTCCACTGTCATTGGAGAGGGACATTCACTTGGAAAAAAATGGATTTGCCCAGTATTTCCAGATGCAGCTCTCTGCATCAAGCTACAGTTTCTGTTAAGAGCACACAGGGAACGCACTCAGTCCAGGGTCTGTATTTCTCTATCTGTCTCCCTCCAGCTCCCCAGTAAGACTTCCCACTGGCACAGCTATAGAGTTGCGACCTCATATGAGTGTCCAAGCCAAGTTCTCCAGCACCTTCTCTCTTCTCTGTGAAACCAGACACACACACACACACACACACACACACACACACACACACACACACACACACACACACACACACACACACTCACACACACACACACACACACACACACACACACACACACACACACACACACACACACACACACACACACACACACAAACAAGCACGCACACAGACATGAACAACTATTATGATAGATCCACACTCTATGCGGGTAACCATGCACACTATCCTGGCACTTTAAAATTTGCAGGAGATGTTAGGAGGGACACTGCTTGTGATGTCCCCACTCTGGGCAAGTAATCAAGGAGCCTGAATCCTCTCCACTGGCACTGGAGAGGGACACTCACTTGGAAAAAAAATGGATACACCCAGTATTTCCAGATGCAGCTCTCTTCATCAAGCTACAGTTTCTGTTAAGAGCACACAGGGCACTCACTCATTCCAGGGTCTGTATTTCTCTATCTGTCTCCCTCCAGCTCCCCAGTAAGACTTCCCACTAGCACAGCTATAGAGTTGAGACCTCATATGAGTGTCCAAGCCAAGTTCTCCAGCAGCTTCTCTGTGAAACCAATGCTTCTTATCCCTGTTCCAAACAACTGACACACACACACACACACACACACACACACACACACACACACACACACACACACACACATGCTCACATGCACACATCCTGGGAAAGGCTGACACAGATTTCCTAGCTATGCCCCCTTCTGCCCAGACTATAACATAGTTACACTGGTGCCAGATATTCCAAAGCCAACTACCCTAAGGCTTTTGCAAGGGTACCCAATTATACTGAGTGGAATTAATATTAATATAAATGGTAGTTTGACCAACAGCAGGGCTTTCAGGAGTGGCCAGAGCTGTCACCAAATATATATAAGTACTTTACGAGATTAAAATATTCTCTAAAAAACAGCCACAATAAAAATTTTAAATATATTTAATAATAATAAAAGAACATGAAAATACTAAATATCTATTTACAGTAAACAGAGTTTCAATCACAGGAAATATTAAAATAACACAGAAGAATAGATTCCCACAGATACAGAAAAACAGTACTTAGCTAAGCTCACTATATTTTCCTGACTGATCTAAAGAATTACTATTCACTGGTCGCTTACTAGAGCAAGGCAAGATGTAGGTGAGGGGTGCTTCCTTATCAGGTTTCAGGAACAGACTGCAATGAGACTTTAGTCTCACATATTATTAAAATATCATTCTTACTGATGGCTTACAGAATGACATCACATAAATCTGGTCATCTGACTTCTGGTTCCCATGCAACTCCCTTGGCTAGAAGCTGTCAGGATTTAGCACATATGTGTCAATAATGCACACACACACACACACACACACACACACACACACACACACACACACACACACACACACACACACACACACACACACACAGCCTTGCCAAGATCTGCTGCAGAAGTCATAAAACAATTTCAAACCTCCACCCTTCCAAAGTAGCAATTATTTCACCCCAAAGAAAATGCAGAAAGCTTTCTAGTACAGACTTTTTGTCTCTGGCTGAACTGAGAGCTGTAAGATACAATCTTTATGGCCTAAGCCAGGTAATTTAATTTCAAACTATTTTTAAAGTTAGATGGATTGAGATTAATCTCTTCTCTTCCAGTGCCTAATGGTAAATCATAAACATTTAAACAGTTACAATAAAGCATGCATATTTCTTTTTCTGTCCAGCAGGGCACACTGTTGGTATATTTTTAACACAATCATCTTTACAAATACATTTTTCAACACAAGCATCTGTACAAATCAGTTTGATATACAAATGATATATAATTCTTTACAAAATTCCATCTAGTTGTGCTGGCATATGTTACACATCTACTGACCTATTTCTCCTGGCATAGCTGGCAATACCTCACATTGCCACACTGCTATACCTGTCTGTGATAGTATAGGCAATACAGACTAGTTGCCTTCTGTGCATCGCATATATTTATGGCACAATCCACACTGTCACAGAAGAGATACATGCCAGTAAAGTTGTCAAACACTTATGTATGCAGTGTGTGTACATCAGCAGAACAGGTAGCACACAGATATCTGTTGTAACAACTTAATTGGTGTTCCGCACCATTAGACAGTCATATGTATGGCACAAAAAGAATACCTAGGTATGGCCAATAAGCTGTGTGACATTGTACTGTGACAAAGGTGGTACAGCTCAGTTACACATCACTGGAAGATGTATAGGGAGGTACATAAAGAAGGGTGCAATGTATGCAGTTATGGTGTGATGAAGGCTGGGAGCCATAATTATATGGCCTCTGATGTGCATACCCTTCACATACCCAGTACCTGTGTTACATTCAAGGGAGTAGTCAGCACTGTGACCACATTCTGGTCGATGTACCACTTACCTTCTACCCCTGGACACAGGTCACATAGCTATTGGTTTGATTATAGGGTGTGATCCCCCCCCCCACAGTTGACTAGGGTGCTGTGTCTATTTCCTGATTCAACAAATTCCTCCATGTTTCTTGTCAATGCAGGTGTTGTCATGGCTGTGCTAGCAGTTTTGTTATGTTTTGATATTGTCTGTATTATACTAATACCACAGTTGGAGTCAGTAATTGCCCACAAGCTGTAGTCCTTCAGACAGCTGTTTGGACACAGCATGTGTATTTCATCTGTGATATCCATCACTTAACTACTGGACAGGAAAGGGACTAGCAGACACCCCTGATGTACCGACCTGATCACAGGACATGAGATATATGTCATGTCACACATTTTGACATATGGAGATAGCACGTATGCCATATACTGGTCTACCCATTTGGTGATATAGCTGTTTATGGACAAATATGACAGCATTGATTGAATATCTAAGGGTGGATGTGTGTATGTGTGTGTGTGTGTGTGTGTGTGTGTGTGTGTGTGTGTGTGTGTGTATGTCAAATGCCTTGGCCTATTCAAATTCCACAAGATGATACTGTTGTCATCATGCATGCCCTTGATTACCTCTTTGAGGACATCTATCAGATGTAATGGACCTGATGTAGCATTAACAACTCACACAGGTCTGTTTTACACACCTGTGATATTACTAGTGTACATATAGAAGAGGTGCATGATAATATGTTTGTCTACCTCAAAGTTGAGGAGAGTCAGGATGTCTGTATATGTGCATGCATCAGGAGCTGTCCCCCCAACTCATGTGGATGCATGTTGATGTATATCCTTGTATGAGAACATAGGCCATATGGAAGGTGTGTTGAACTGTGTATTCAACCATAACAGGAAGGTGTATGTGCTGAGTCACACCATAGGTGATCTTTGATATTGTTACAGCCCATTGATTTCATGTGATAGGCCTGGAGGAAGGTAAGACAGTGCATACTGGCTATTGCGATCTGGCCTAGGGTTTGACACAATCACACGTGCAGGTATAATTGAGAAACGCCCCCAAGCTGGAGATTAAACCTTACGTCAGTTGATGGGTAACCAATTGACTCACTGAGAGAACACATCATGTGAAAGTTGGTGAACCAACTTGTACCAGTAGAGCTGTCAACACTGGCAAGCCCCAGGGATCTGTGCTTGGCCCGTCATTGTTTGAACTGTATTTCTTGACAGTTCAGTATAAAGTATATGGCCTTTGCCTTACCAAGTTTGCTGATTCGTGCATACCATGGGCAATCATTGAGTCCACCAATGGTGATAACATAGTACAGGAGGCACAAACACACAAAACTGAATTGTGACAAAGGCACACGATGTACAAATAAATACAGAAATGTGTGTTTGTAATGTTGTCTATCTGAAAAATGGAGTCCCATGTTAATCACAGCACTGACAACAGTCCTGCTATGCAGAAACACAGTGATGCAAGCACTGGTAACACATGTAGATAGCAAATTGAACTTTGACCACCAAGTGTCCACACTGCTATTGAAAGCCTATGTTGAGCACATCATACATCATGCCATCATATTGAGATCCTAGGATTGTATGACAGCACTGTAGTAAAACCTCATTACAACACTAATAAGGTATAATGCTCTTTTTTACATTTACCTCACCAGATACATGTAGCAGCCTGAGAGACCACAGGGCTTTCTCAGCAAGATAACACAGGGCCTACAAACCATGCCATGATGTATGTGGATAGATTAAAAGCCATGTCAGTGTAATCTGTATAGGATGAGGTGACTTCTGCCTGGCCTCCAGACCAGTCTGTGACCCTGCCCTGGTGGGATTACTGCATATCCAAAAATGTGATATAGTTAATGACATTGGCAGTGTCTGTTGAGATTATAACAGTGTCCCACATGCTGGTGTAAAATGCTCTGTGTAATGTCAAGCAACAGCTCACACACACACACACACACACACACACACACACACACACACACACACACACACACACACACACACACACACACACACACACACACACACACACACACACACACACACAGTTGACTGCAGTGAGAGTAGAAGCCTTACCTATCTAATTACATAGACTACAGAACCCAGTACTTTGTGCAAGCATCACAGCTCAAGTCCAACTTGGAGTGTGTCAGACAACACTTTAGAGCTGCTGACATCATGAGTGTCTGTTGAAGAGAAGATAACATGTCCCACATGTTGGTGAAAATGCTCTCTGTAATGTCAAGCATGAGCACACACACACACACACAAACACACACACACACACACACACACACACACACACACACACACACACACACACACACACACACGCACACACACACATATACACACACAGTTGACTTCAGTGAGAGCAGAACCCCTACCTAAATACACATAATACAGGACACAGTACTTAACACAAGTGCCAAGGCAGTGCAGGTGAACTTATAGTAGATGATATCAGCAGGCCATCTAAGAGAGAGGAGGTTGAGAGGCCTGTATGAAATGGAAGCGTAGGCATGTGCAAGTATCAAAATATTGTCATTCGATGGCATTGGAGCAGTAACTGTGGGATACACACTTCTACTCTTTTGTCAAGACACACGCACACATCAAATTGACTGCAGTCAGAACAGAACCCCTACCTATCTAAATACACAGACTACAGAACACAGTATTTAACCAAGCACCACAGCACAAGTCTGATTTATATTGGAGTGGTGGTGAACCTATAGTAGATAAGATGCCATGTTGGAGATAAGAGGTTGGGAAACCTGCATGAAATGGATATGTAGACACGTACAAGTATCCAAATACTGGTAATCCATGGCATTGGAAAAGTAACTGTAGGATACACACTTTTGCTCTGCTGTCTAGACACACATGCAGACATGCACACACACACACACACACACACACACACACACACACACACACACACACACACACACACACACACACACACACACACACACACGCAGTTGACTGCAGTGAGAACAGAACCCCTACCTATCTAATTACACAGACTACAGAACACAGTATGTTATGCAAGCATCATTGCACATGTCTGATTTATAGAAGAGTGCAATTGAACTTATAGTAGATGACATCAGCAGGCCATGTGGGGGACAACAGGTAGGGAAGACTGCATAGGCACATAACTTCATAGGTTCATATGAGGCTACAAGCCTAATAGCACAAGGGTGTTTATAAAGCCTAGCTGTTTAAAAACACAAGTACTGTTATTGAGCATAGTTGGATGGTCATTTCTAGCAGAGTGAGTTTGTGAGCAGCACCTACTGGTCCTATCCATGAGGGACTGAGGTTCCAGCCCTGAACTGAGTTTACAATCATCCAACCAGTACTCAAAGGTGTGCTTGAACAGGGTCATTGAGGAACACTGCTTCACACCCAGTGGGAGCCTATTACAGAGGAGTGTGAATCATTGTAGGAAATATCTGTCTCCCCAGCATGTTATGTTTATGCCACAGGCTAGATTGAGAAACCTGGGGCAAATTATTCTTGTCCAGTTTGAATTTCAGATGTCTATCATTTCCAGAAGGGCAGTGTCTGAGACTGCTCACCAGGGCAGGCATAGGTCACCTCTCAGCAGCCTGCATGATACTGAGTACAGTAACAGGTATGCCAGTCTTTCCATGTATGTCATGTTTGGAGGCTTGGGAGTCTCCCAGGCATAACCCTGTGTTTTCTCCAATTGCTGCAGGTGTCTGGTGAGGTACAGACAAATGTGAGCATTGCACTTCATTATTGGTGTGATAAGGGTAGAGTACAGCAGAGGTAAGACTACCCTGGCCTTGGATGTGATGTTCATATGTATGTGTGCAATGTAGATTGTGTGTGTGTCACCAATATAGGCACATAGTGATTAAACATGTGTTCCCATGTCTCACAACACTGTGTTTGAGCTTAGGGGTGTGCTATGTATATCATAATTAGCAGGAGTACTTCATTGACAAAGGAGACAATGAGTCATGGCATGCTTTAAGGTTCAGTCCATGAGTTTGGCAGAAATCAGTCTGTGTCAGCCCTTTCTGTAATATGTTACCATCATTGAGGGACTCTGTATGAGTTCGTCCAGTTAACAGTCATCTGCAAGCTTGGTAAACCACAGGCCATCTACTGTTGACTGTGCTTCAAGGAAGCATTTTCCAAACAGCCGAGGCCCAGCACAGATATTTGTGGTATTCCATTGGTGAGTGGGATAGTGGTGGAGGAGCAGTCCCAAATCTTGACAGTGTGTGTTCTGTTGGTCAGTCAGTCGGCTATCCATCTAGTACTGTATGGCTTCCAGATGGGAGATACTCACTATGAGACATGAATTGAGGATAGTGTCAAAGGCCTTAGATAACTCAACATAGGTGGTATGTCCTGTTATCCTTCATGCAGGTCTTTGTGGTCAGTATCCAAGATGTCCACAAGGGTCAATAAATAAGATCTGTCCTTTACAAAACCATAATAGGTAGGGTCAAATGTGTTGAAGGTCACCTATGTCCCTGTGGATATCGTGCATGTTGATTTCTTCACTAGCCTTGCAGATATAGCTTTTTAGGCATATGGATTAATAGTTGTAGTTCTGCATGTTACCATATTGATGAGTATTGCATAGCTCACAACATTTGATATTTGATATTACATTTTGTAGTGTGGTTAATATATATGTGGAAAAAGTACTGAGACCCCAGGATTACAGTGCTTGGGGGTGCAAACACACAGATGTATTATAAAATATGTGACATACCTCCAAAGAGTGGTGAAAGCAGCAAAAAAGGACCACTCTACCATCTATTCAAGACTTGCACCAGTTGCGTTGTCTCAACAAAGCCAAGAAAATAGTTATGTACTGCAGTCACCCTTCATATGGACTGGTCCTGCACCTAACATCTGGGAGGTGTTATCATAACATACATTGCAAAATAGCCAGATTTAGCTGAAGCTTCTATCCCCTGGCCATCAGGCTACTGAATTCCTGTAGCAACTTACATCTCGCTTGATATCAGGGACAGTAGGTAATATGATGAGTGAGAAGCATATTTGCATGAAATAATATTAAAAGTGAAACATTTATTTTAATGTGTGCACTTCTATGCTGTGCTGGATCCAAAGTCTTCTTAAGACACAAAGTCTTGCTGGCTATTTACTGCTGAATCAGAGACACAGAGCTTTGCATGACTCCATCTGTAGTCTGTTTAAAGCAGCAAGCCTTTCAAATTGCACACTGATAAAGAAATATATTTTGCAGCTATAAGCACAGTTACAGATAACTCATTTTATAACAAATGACATGTACTCTTTCTGTCAGTTTGTAGCATATATTTACAAAGTTTTCCTTCATTACAGATATGAATGATAACTTCTAAATAATATGTCTCTCTCTTCCTCTCTCCCATAACTGAATTACTTCAATTGTTATATAGAGTGCTAGTCACGCACATAGATTTTGTTATTTCCTCTTGGTATCTTTTTTTGGCCTTCTGTGGAAAGTCACATAATGTCTGTTTGTTAGACTTTTCTATTGTCCTGTCAGCAGTTCTGCTGATGTGAAAATGCACAAATGTATGCAATCAGAATAACAGAAGTATGAAAGGAAACATCTGTTCTGTTCCTATTGAAAAAACATCATGCATTGCTGAGTTTAGATATTTGTTCTGCAAACATGAGAAAAGCATGTGATACTTGCGTTCTAATATTGCTTTGTTAGACTTTTTCTGATGCTGTGAAGAGAAGCCTATTTGTTATACATATAGCATGAATGCCCATTTTACATTGTTAAACTCTATACATATATTCAAGCAAACTTTTTATTCTATGTTTTATCTTTTAGCATATTTACAACAGAATTAATTTCAGCCTTATATTCATAATCTCTAACAATTCCCTCTTTTTTAAACATACTCAAAACACTTTATACTGATATGTATTTTGATCACATTATATAGAAAACACATTAAGAAATAAATCTTTAGTCTTCTTTTGATACAAGTCAAAATGCAATTTTACATAGTTAATACAATAATATCAAGTATTACTACCAAAACTGAATGTATTTAACAACTTTTTCTTTTGCAGACCATTCTGTGAAAATATTTTATTATTTATGAGCTGTGTCTGCTTTAATTTTATTTTTTAACTTGATTAATTTATTCTTTTGTAATTACAGAATTTAATTTATGACTTAGAACTGTTCTATTTACTCTTTGCAACTGTTGAATTAACTATGAGACAAGAACCATATGCCACTGCAAGCATTTATACACTGCTGAAAATATACAGTTTTAATGTCATTTTAACCATAACATTGTGGTTATATTTCTGAACTGCCCATAAACTTTAATTGACAGCGAAATATACTCTGCAAAATGCTGTTTACATATTAGTCCATTAGCTGTATGAATACAATATTTTAATATATATTTTTTCTCTAGCTGGAGTAACCAATGCTAGTACAGATAAAATGATGGTCCAAAAACCAATGATAAAACTGCAACTTGAAACCAGTGATAATATTACAACTTTACAAATTACTTTTGAACTTATTGCAATGCATCCTGTACAGTATGTATTTACACAGACTGTTTGCTATTCATGCATTTCAATCTAGTAGGTACGCTGGACCATTTTTTTTTTTAAACATGGGGCCGGATTCACGATGGCTTGCATGGAGTCTAAGAGTAGAGTAAGACTCCATGCAGCCATCATGTCCGACGAACGATCCAGGAACAGCCTGTAGGGTCGTGTAAGAGAGATCCTAAAACGGCTCTTACACGGACAGGGCTGGGACATGCAAATCACCTCAATTGCAGGCGAAAGGCATGCAAATGAGGTAGATTTGCGATTCAGGAAACCCAAACCTGTCCGAGTAAGAGCAGTGTTATTTGCAGAAATGTACTCAGTTGACAACTGAGTACCGCTCTGCAAATAGCAAAATGGAGCCGTGACAGCTCCAAATAAAGGTTGCATCCAGTGCATGAAGCATGCCAATGGCCAAATATACGGGCATTGGAAATGTTCCCTGATGCAAAATTAAAATAATTTTTTTTTTTCGTCGATTTCCGATGTTTAAGCATAGCACAGCACCACGCAAATGGGCTGCACTCTAAAACACAGAATACTGCAAATTAAAACCCACAAATGTGGATTTTATTGAAAGTGGTAATGTACAATGCAAGGGAATGGCAGGTTGAAGACAAGATGGCCACCGAGTAGAGGTTGCTAAGGGGGGAAGCTCAGTCTAAGACATGTAACCAAGCATTAGTAGGCAATCCTATGTAAATGAGTGTTAGGATAGTGAATCGCTAGTTTACATAGCAAATGAGCACAGTCAGTGGAGTGTAGGAGTAGGATATGGGGAGTAACAGAGTAGAAGATAGGTGACATCATGAGGGGGGTATGTATGAAAGAAGTGAAGCTCATTGGAGCAAAGTGGCATGTGTCTGCTGTCATTTAGACATCATGGAAAGAGGTGTGTCAACAGGTAGGCTAGGGAAAGCCAAGAAATGGAAGGTGTATGCCCTGGATAACACCAAAGTTTCTTGCTGAGCAGGTATGCGCGCATGTGCGTGCCTGTAAACCTGAGTAAGACAGAGTGCACGCGTGTAAGCATGAGTGCGCGCGTTTAAGCTGGAGTAAGCATGTATAAGGCTGTATAAAGAGTTGTAAGCGCGTTTGCGCTAGTGTGTGCGCGTTTTAACCTGAATAAGCAAATTTTAGTCCGTGTAAGCATCTGTGCGCGCGTGTGAGCTGCTGTGTGCGTGTTTGCGCTTGTGTGTGCGGCACTCCCCCCTGAGGAAACAGAAAGGAAAAAGGAAGCACAACAAATAGTAGGAAGCTACCAGGGAGTACTAGCAGAGCTAGCAGGTGAAAACAATCCGAATCAGGCAATTACACAGGCAGTACACTAGCCCAGCCCAGCCTAGTACTTAAAACTCTGCCAACAACAGTCCATTATGTTTCTCACAACAGACACTGCAGTAAGCTAATAGAAGTGAAAACTGAAAAAGCTTTACTGAGACAAAGAAATGTTAGGGGCTGCCATTGCTGTTATAAGGCGACATATGCAACATGCTGAGGGTGGTGACAATGGAAATGCTGCTGGACAACCCACAGTGAGTAGACGGAGAAGAGTGTACAGGCCCAGGGTAACCTACCAGGGGCTACATAATCTGGAGATAGTGGAGTGCTATAGAGTGGACAGAGACCTCCTGCAGCAAATTGTTGAGCTGTGCAGGCCATGCCTCGCACACAGAACCAACACAGGGGAACCCATCCCAGTGGAAACCAAGGTACGTGTTGGCCTAAGAATATTAGCAACAGGACCTTCCAGAGACCAACTGGTGATATGATGGGGATATCACAGGCATCAGCATCCAGGGTACTACACCAGTTCCTGGATACCATGTCAGCACATGTCGGTGATCATGTATATTTCCCCAATTCCCGTGAGGTATTGGCCAGCAATATTCATCTCTTCCAGCAAATAGCGGAATACCCTGAGGTAGTGGGTGCAATAGACTGCACGCACATATGCATCAAAGCACCAGCCAGTGAGCGGGGTAGGGTCTACTTCAACCGCAAGGACTTCCCCTCCATCAACTGCCAGGTCATGTGTGATGTCCAGGGCATAATACTGAATGTGTGTGCAGGCTGCCCTGGAAGCTACCATGATTCCCATATCTGGCATCTGACACAGCTGTACCAGACATTTGCCAATGGGGACATCCCACATAGTCACCTAGTGAGGGATGCTGGCTATGCACTGGAGCCGTGGCTGATGACACCCATCAGAAATGCACACACACCTGAACAGGAATGCCATAATGAGGCACACGCACAAACACGTAATGTAATAGAGTGTGTGTTTGGGCTGCTCAAGTCACAGTTCCAGTGCCTGGACACATCTGGTGGAGCCTTGCAGTACTCACCAACTACATGTAGCCAAATTGTCATGGTATGTGCTATGCTACATAATATGATCCTGCGAAAGCAGCTGCAACAGGACCAGCATAGGCCTGGGCCAAACAGCCCCCCCACCATTGTCAAGGCCATCACAGGCAGAGCGTGACTCGGAGGAGGAACAACCTGAGCCTGCCCCAGTAAGCAGAAGGAGGCATGCCGAGTATGCTTTGGCCTTGGCAAAGAGGCAACGCATAGCACATACACTGGCTCAGTAGGAACTCTGGAAATGATACCCCTCTCCGACTCGCACATAAAGTAAAAGGGATGCCTAAGTTGACACTACCTGCTTCCAAACATGTGCAGGGAGTGTAGTATGTGCATCTGACATAGGCAGCCCTGCAGCACCACCTAAGGCATGAATGCCATGTGTTAAGCAATATAAAGCAGTGCTAAACAGCAATTACCACCATGTAGTATATGCAAACAAAATTGCACACGCCAACTAGCACAACTGTGGTCAATGTTCAGTAATATTGGGCAACGTCCAGCAATGTTGGTGAATATTGAGCAATGTTGGACAAGCCTGGTCTAAGTAGGGCATAGCTGAACAAAAGCCAACATGCTCATATTTGCTTAACAAGCCCTTAAGCAGTCTGGTCTGCTCAGTATGAAAATATAAAGCAGTGATGGGCCTCGAACCCAGGATACTGTGCACTATAGCCAAAGTACTGAACCACTAAACCATGACAGTATTGCAGTGGTCCACCTGTATGACGGAATGTTGATAAGTCTATGCAAAGTATTCCATGGAAATCCTGCAGGCACAGCATAATCCTTGTTGACTTATGTCACAAAGGTGAGTCCTGCAGTGAGAACAGAACCTGACTTCCAACACACACAGTATAAATGTTAATATTGGTCATGTTCGCACACATCAGAAAATGTAGTGGACCTCAGATAGCAACATACTGAAGAGTCACACTGGGCATGCTCACACACTTGAATAAATGAGGTAAATGTCAGGCAACAAAACATGGAATGTCAGAACTGGGCATGCTCACACACTTAGGCCATGTCTGAGTACAGCAGTGGGCCACGCATATCTGTCAGTTGCATGTGTTAACCCAGGAACCTGTCACTATACAGCAATCCGCCCTGTGCACACAGTTATATGACAACAGACACATCTATACTATAGTGGAACCCTGTCATAATCAAATATGTTCTGCACATACTGAAGTTCTTCATGGAAACTGGTAAAGCAAAGATGATAAAGACCTGCAAACAGTATCAGCAATAAACATTGTGCATCTTGAACATTAGCATAGGTTCAGAGGTCGATACTAGGCTATCTGCCCTAGGGCTTGTACAAGCCTAGCCAGAGTGTGTTTGGCATTTGCAACCCTGTCAGATTACTACACTGTGTGTGTGAATAGTAAGTCACACAAGCAGGGACACAGAAGATATCCCAGGGGTAAATATACAATCACCCATACAGTTGTCAAGATGTCTCCAGTAGGTGGCCAGTGGGTGGCTCTGCCTAAGTGAAACTGGGATTACATTCTGTAGTGAGGGAAGCCTCTGGGATAAGAATCTGTCCCTCCACAATGTCCTATTAACATCTGTGCTGAGGTATACATCCCTGCAGTGTGTAGCTCCAAGGGAGTTGGATATCCTGAGGTGGAGCATGTCCAGTAATTCTGGTTTGGGTATAGCTGTAAATAACAGGCACACATCATATCTGAGTAGGTGGTAAGTGACTGAGTAGAGCTGGAGTTACTGCATCTGAACTATGCAGGGCATCTGTGTGAGTCCCTAGATCTGCTTGGTGAGGACCGTCTGTGGCCAGTACAGTTGTTGCAGGTGTCAGGTAAGGTACACCCCAAATGTGGCATTGTAACCAAGCATGGATGTGATGAGTATAGGGGCACAATGACCTCACTCGATCTAGATGTGAAACCATATGGGATAAGGTGGCACACATAGAAGGTATGTCCAACCACTGTGGCAACGTGAATGTTAAAGGTGACAGTGCGAACAAGTGATGTCCCCAAACCCCTAACAACTCCTACTGTATGTAATGGAGTACTACCTATGTCGTAATGTGTGGGCATGTTGTTACTCCCAAAGGGGATGACTATGCAACTAATGGCATTTAGTTGTAGGCCATGGCTCAGGCACCAGTCATCTATCTCTGTGAGACCCTGATTGAGTATGCATGTGGCAGCTGGAGAGTTGATCATGGCACCCAGTTTGCAGTCAAGTGCAAACATGTTCATCCATATTTCCCCTGTGATAGCCTGTACGTAAGACAAATATATACTGAACAAGAGAGATCCCAGGACCAAGCTGTGTGGGATGCCATGTGTAACTAGTGTATAGTCAGACATGGCACCTGCAATTCTGACCATGTGGGTGCTATCCCTGATCTAGGTATCAATCCATTGTGTGAGATATGTGTCCAAATTGATGCTGGTGAGCCTATGCATAATGGCCCAGTGGGTTATTGTGTTGAATGGTTTTGCAAGGTTCAGGTAGGCTGTGTGGACAGCCGTCCCTATGTCAATGGACCTGTTAGCCATTTAAAGAATACCTACAGGTTCAAGAGGCAAGATCTGCCCACAACACTGCTGAAATGAGTAGGACACAGTGTCTGTAGGTTCCCGATGTCTTTGTGTAGGAGTCCTATGACAATATGCTCCATAGCTTTGCAGAACAGGCTACATAGGCTTATAGGGCAATATTGTCTGTGGTCCATTGTGGCACCAACTTTGTGGAGCGGGACCACTGTCACAGTATGACATTCCTTGGGTACATATTCTGTGGTAACTCCGATACTAAGCAGTGATGTAATGTGAGGGTTGCGTTTGTCATGATGCTCGTGTATGATGCAGGCTGGGACACCATCTGGTCCCATTGATACTGTGATGTACGCTGTGGGGAGGGCAGCACTCACCTGTTACTGTGTGATGTCAGGGAGGTTATACTCTGTTGGGATGGATAGTTGCTCCTTAGGGGGGATGGGTGGGAGACATCTGCACTGAACCTGTTTGCCAGGATGTAGGCAATACCAGTGGGTTCAGGATAGGTTTAGTCAGTATGCAGTAACTCACAGCATATCAGTGAGTGTCCACCCAGGTTCCTGACATAAGTGAAGAAGGCCGTGTGATAGTCCTATGTGTCAGGTGCAATTGTCTGGTAGAAGCGGCCCTTAGAAAAGTCCATGAGTGATTGCAGCTGTCTGCTAGTACAGATCACAGATGCCTTCCCAGTCTGGGATTGTGCTCTATCATGTAGTAGCGTCCTCCTGATGTTGTACAGCTTATTAGTGGCTGGGGTCTACCAGACAGGTCCCCTGCCATTGTAGTAGTGGGTCTTGTTGTTATTTGGGATAGCACAATCCATGCAGTCCACTAGGTGTCCATAGAATGTGTATGTAAAGGATGCAGTAGTGTGAGCCATATATGCACTGTCTCAGGATCTCTGAAGGATACCACCTTGCTTTGGTGAAGTGAGATGTTGGCTCATGAGAAGTTCACCAAGATTACCCAGGATGGGTGTGTGGAGGGTATATGTATGTCCTGTGAGATACATGTATGTTCTGACCTTACCAATGAGTGGTATATTGCTGGTGTGGAACATAGAGTCCCCATGTTGGTGATGAGCAGGTCCAATATGTATTCCCCCTTGTAGCTGTGCTGACTGGTTGTGCCAAAGCATATGAGTCCACAAATTGTAGCGACTGTTGGGTGAGGTTGTCGGGGCTTGAGTAGTATCCCCAGTCAATATGTGTGTATATGAAGTCACACAATATAATGGTGTCTGTGGAGACCTTCATATTCTCCATAGTTCCCACAAAAGCCGAGTGTTGTTCCTGAGTTTGGGAGTGTGTTCTGTAGCAGGCAACAAACTGAAAGGCAGTATTGCACAATGGTAGTTGTATATGTATGGTCTGTGATGCTTTGTGCAGTGCTACTAATCTGGAGGTGTGTGTATCTGTGATGTATATGGATACTCCCCCTAGTTGTGTTGTCTGTTCCATGTCTTGTTGTCAGACAGCATGGTATGAAACATAACCTGGTAGTGCTGGTGTGCATAAGCGAGCCTGAACCAGGTGTCTGTCAATGCACAGATATTGCTCTCCTCCATACTGAGGAGAGTCCTGAGTGGCCGCAATATGAGGTTAACACAACTGTTGTTGAGCAGCATTACCCTTAGTTTCATAACCTGTAATATCTATGGAGGTGGGTTTGTCTTCTGAGCCCTGCTTAAAAAAGGCATTCTGGTGGTAGCAAGAGCCTTAGCCAGCATACCAAAGTCCAAGAGTGACAGGTGCAAGCTGTCCATAGTGAAGCTACGTGGCATGTTGAGCATGTCACCATACGCTGACAGACACTGTATCCCCTATGAATGAAACAAATTTGTTAGCCAACTGTTAAATGTGATATGTGTGTCCGTATACTATGACATCATAATTGGTGGGTGTAAGATGCTAGACAAGGTCAGGGTCATACTGGCCTGGGCTACATGATCAGAGTGTACCTCCATGTATCATGTCATGTGGTCCAGGGAGTAACGTCTGAGGTTACACACACCAGCATGGACAATGATGGTGCCAGTCTTGTACTTGCTCTGGAGTGACCTGACTGCCTGTGTTATGCGACAGATCCTGGCACCCAACAGACAACCCAAAGTGACTATTCCCTTGTCAGGGCTGGTGAGTGGTACGTCAGTGTGTCTGAACATAAGTGTCGCATATTGCAAGTGTATTAGGTGTGTTGTTTAACCCGAAGGGCAGTGACTGTGTGGCACACTGACATTGTGAACTTTGTGATATGTGGGTATTGTAGTGGGGTAGCAGGTGTGTGTGTGTCTGCTTTGGAGGTCTCTGCTGCTTAGGTAGAGTACACTTACAGCATCCGAATATGTCAATGTGTGCTAATGTGGTTTGAGTGCTGTTGCTAGAGGATATGTGAGACTGATATGTGGTGTGTGTGGTTACCTTCACCACCTGATAGACTGTGCCAGTCATGGGTCGAGAGAGTTCAGCTCCCTGTATGTCCACATAGGTGCATCTCACACATATATCTGAGTTTGTTGGGAGGAGGAGAGGGTTGTCTGTGTACATGAGGCAGATGTGACATTGTGTCAATATCACAATATCCACCAGCTGGACTGAAGAGTACACACAAAACCAACCCCTGGACATGCCAGGATATTATCATGACATACTCTGTTGCCTGATCACAAAGGATCAGTAGGATGTTAAGCATGTAAAAGGGTATAACAGGGATTAGTGTTCATGTTCGTTAGTGTTTTGTAAAGAGGAGCTGAGAAGGAGTCCATACTGAATCATGACACCTCCTTCAGCTATGTCATAAATATCAATGTACACTCATATATGTCCTGAGTCAGGGCCAACTGTACCTGAGTGTCAATGCCGACATCATGACAGACAGGCCCATATGTACATATCCATCCACCACTGACAATAGTCCACATAATCATACCAGGAGATATCACATGTAGAATGGATGAGCAGCTACCCCCACTGCCAAAAGCATGGCAGCAGGTGGAATACATTGATTCCCAATATGTGTCATGCACAAACTACAGAACAAACAGATCATGCACCTGAACAGTCAGCTAAGCCGCACCACCTATACAGGATGTGGAACCGTTGAATGTGTCACAGCTACATATGGCACTTCCCACAAGTGTTGGTGCACAACACACCATGGGAAGTCAAGTCCAGTATGCCTATGAGGTCTGATCTGCAAGGTCATGGAGTCCATCATGGTTGCAGTCATAAACAGAGCTATTGAAAGCTGACACACACACAACCCTACCAACTGTGGTATGTTCATGTGCGGATCATGGTTCCCAAACATGCTAGACTGTTTGCAAGGCAGCCACCCAGGACATACATCAATGAACACATCTACACATGTGTCACATAGACTTTGAATAGCCCTTTATCAACATCCCAGACACATGTAGTATCCACAAAACCAAGAAGCTGTGCATAAATATGTGTTGACATATGACGGAATGTCAATGTGTCCACAGATAGATCACACAAGGTAAGGATACTGAGGTCATGTTCAAGCTGTTGACACCTGCTGACCCACATGGACCATTCCTGGAATGGCATAAAACAAAGTGTACACACATCACCATGTCCCGTCTGATGATGTCACCATCCTATAATTACAGCAGGAGAAGGGAAACCAGCCAGTAAAGCAAACAGCGTGCCATGTTAATGCGTCTCTTTCCAGTGTCAAAACATAGTTAGGTAGGGGTTTGAATCCTGCAAACTGTGTGTGTGGGGGGGTATGTGTGCAGTTTCCTTTGAGAGGTGTTCCCTTTTTGGAGACTGGGAAAACTCAGTAAAGGAGGTACATTCCTCTTTGGAAAGTCTGATGATGTCACCATCCTACAGATACAGCAGGAGAAGGGAAGCCAGCCAGTAAAGCAAATAGCGTGCCTTGTTAATGTGTCTCTCTTTAGTATCATAACATAGTTAGGTAGGGGGTTGAATCCTGCAAATGCTGACTGTGTGTGTGTCACTGTTGGTCAGCACGGTGTGGATATTGCTTTTACTATGGTATGCCATGGTATGATGACAACAGTAAGTGCATTGCAGACATCAGGTATCTGCATGGCAAATATATATGTGTACATGTCCCCTCAATTAGTACATAGATGTGAAGCCTGCATACTACATGAATACATTTATTTCCATTGACAGGTTGTGCCGCTGCTTCTCAGATCATAGGTCACATATGTATGTATGTGACACGGCCGTCCACTGTCATGTTCTGTGGCCAAGGTCAACTGTGGCACACACACCCATGACAGTTACTTAAGAGTAGTGTGAGTGAGGGTATATGCCTGGGGTATATGTCAGACATGGTCATACACAACAAAGTCTGCCAAGAATGGACAGTCTATATAGGTGTATGACTGCCTTGTGGATATGCATTCAGGCCTCTAATGTCTTATGTGATACACCTTGGGACTCAACAATACCTATGGATATGTGGATACCAAGGGACACATGACATAACATGGGTCTGTATGTACACAATGGTACCCGACATACATGTTGAGGGCTACCACCTGTGTGGTACTGACGGGATAGTATGTTTAGTACATGAGGATGACTATGCCATAGTCGGCATACTGCTATACAGCATGTATCACACAACAGGTATCTGTCTGTATGATACCCTTGTGTAGGATATGCGTCCCATCCAGCGAATGCATTGTAGGCCAATCCATGCATTCTCAGATTTGGATGGACACATCCCTAGTGTGTCTGCATGTATCTAAGGGGGCTATATGACACACAGGTGTGGTCACAGTAATGGGTGGCGGTCATCACCACTGGTTAGTGTTATAGTGTAGCACCGGAAGGATCCAATTGATACTGGGTTCCCTACTACTGTGTGTCATTTGTCAGGACATCATCCAATGACTGCTTATAGTCATGCTGTTGAGGTTGTGTATACTACCAGACCGCAAATCATTGACTGATATTAATGGTATCACCCACAGCATACTGTCAACCCATGTCATACACACGTCTACCCATGTTATTACATAACTGTAGTAGAATGCATACTGGCCATTGAAAGATGCAATGAGATGTTAACAATGTGTACGACAGGGTATGCCACATGTCCCCTGTGTCCACTATGCACATACATCTAGACAGTGCGCACCCACCATGTTCACAGATGTACACTTGCTAAGCTGTACTGCACACATCACACACGTACTGTCCACTCACTAACACATGCTGGCAACACATCACACATCAGCCAAGATGGTTAGAATTGCTGGAGTCATGTCAGACTCAAAACCAGTTACAAGTGGCGTCCCACAAGGCTCAGTCCTGGGACCTCTCTTGTTTGGTATATATTTCTCAGAGGTACAGGCCAACATGGAAGGACTGTGGCTGCCCAAGTTCACAGATGACTGCAAACTGGGTGCCATAATCGACTCTCCAGCCGAGACAAGCATCCTCCAAAAGGGCCTCATAGAAACAGACAACTGGTGCCAGAGCCATGGCCTCAAGCTAAACGCCAAAAAGTGCATAGTCATCCCCTTTGGCAAAAACAAAGTGCCCACAAATTACCACATAGTTGGTAATCCATTAAGTACGGAAGAAGTAATTAGGGACCTGGGGACCCAAGTTGATAGCAATCTCTCATTTGACAACCACGTGGGTATCACTTCTGTGTCACTGTTTTACAGAGGCACAGTATACTAACCTCGAAAAAGGGCATAGCAAAATTAATTTAAAATGGGTGGTGAAAGCCAAACACACTCTGCCTAGGCTTATAAATGCCCTAGGGCAGATAGCCTAGTATGAACCTATGAACCCATGAACCTATGGGTGGATAATACATACTCAGACCTAACAGTGGTATAAACAATGCTGCATTGACAAACAAAGCTTTGATGCATAATGTCTGCTCAGATATACCTACAAGGACGTAGTTACACTTCCTTGTTGACAACTTGCTATTATTGCTACACTGCTATAGTGTCACCCTGTGCATCAGCACCATGTTAGCCTGTCCCTCCGTCGATAATGCAGATGACAGGAGGTGGTACAGGTATCATCATATGCACAGGGCATTTTGTTGTTTGCCAGAGCCTGACATTGACCCATCCAATCAACATGTCTGTGTGTGTGTGTGTGTGTGTGTGTGTGTGTGTGTGTGTGTGTGTGTGTGTGTGTGTGTGAGGAACAACAGTACAGCATGGGCCAATATTGATGTAATGTGTGTGTGTATGTGTGAGCCCTAGTTGTTTGGTTAATGTGTGTGTGTCTGCATGCACACAGCTCCACCATGTGGCTGCCATATACAGTGGTTTGTGGGACAGCCACAGACTGTACCTGCTTGGCTGTACAGATCACTGTCTCCGGCCATGGACACAGTACCTGTGGCTGGCAGTGGTGCCACGGACAGTATCGGGTACCAACCCTGACTGGGTACTGTCATCAGAGGCAGAGGTATGACGACTGGACCCATGTCCCTGCTGGGACTGGCCAGAGCCACATGTATGTGGTCTACTGGGATGGACAATGGACAGGCCAGCCCCAGCATTGCTGGGGCTGGTACTGCCACTACGAGAGCGGCTGTGAACTGTGGGCTGTCCGTGACTACTGCCAGCTGTTGCTGTTGCTGGCATGTGTCCACGTCGACGTCGCAACCGTCCCGCACGGTCCTGGCTCGAGGAAGACATGTTGTGGAGGGCATCTATTGTCTCCCCCCAATGTCTGTCAATGACCTCGGTGTACGTCCGGATGGCACCGGCAAGGTCACGGATACTGTCATTGATACTGGTGTAATGTGCCCTCTGTGCCCTAAGTCCCTGCCTGGTGTACCATTCCATACATGCCTGAGCCTGCATTACAGCCTGGAACATAGTGGTCATTGTAAGACCTGTGAGGGCACGCCTGCCAGGGGCAATACATCCAGTGGTGCTCCCCTGAGAACCCCTGGACCTCCGCCTATGTGGTACCATTCTGGGTCTATGGCTATGGGTGCTGTGAGGGGATGCAAGTGCCATGGGTACCACACTCTCCTGGTTAATGCCAACTGTATGCTGTCCCTCCCCTATGGCCATTGGTGGTGAGGGATGTAATGGCAGTATGAGTGTGCGCATAGATGGGGTTGAAAGCTGTGTACTGTCGATTGGCGGACCAATTACAGACCCTGTCAAATCTCCCTGTGCCAAAATACATGTGTCATCAACACCACTATCCGTGGCAGTGGCTTCAGGTTGCCTGCTGCTTTCGCCAACCCCTACCTCAGCACCTGTGAGAGGAAGACAGGAAACACACGTTATGGTCTGCACATGCACACATGCACACAGGAACACATGCACACTCCTCACTACAGCAGATACACACACACAACAGAAATCCAAATCATATTCAATACTGGTTGAAGGTGGGTGACAGTATCACAAGGCAAACAGTCACGTCACACGTGTCAGCATGCAGAATAAGTGTTGATCAAATCCATGCAGTGTGAGTTTAGACAGCCATAGTTAATGACAGTTTACATGGCTGTGGTGCATGTGTGTACATGTTCAGTGATTGCCTACACCCTGGAACACAATGTGTACAAGGACACAGCATTTCTGTACAAGTATTATAAGCTCTGCAATGTCCTGTGCACCATCACACACAGGTATACATACCATGGCTGCATGTGTTATATGTGTGTCAAATGGATTTCCATGTCTGACTGCAGTGTCTGTGTCTGTAGCAGATAATTGTGGACACAGGTGTAGCACATGCATGCTATGTACACACACGGGATGAGTGATGCATGTATACGTGATGGGATACCAATCCTGGACATGGCCATTGTAACAGTATGGGGTGTAGTACCATTAGCCATCATCATCATGCATCATGTGGTCACTCAAGGCCACTAAAGTGTGCTAGACCACCGCCTAGCATGCTGTACCTGAACCGCAGTGCCGTGGCTAAGTTCACAATTACACAGCCATGTTGCACAAGGGTGTGTGAGGTGCCCAATAGGGAGCATTGCCTAACATGACTGTGTTATGTGTTGAGGAGTGTTGCACAGCCCCATGCTAGGCCCCTACCCTTCAGGTATATTATGTGTGGTGTGTGGATGACATGTGGGATACTGAAGTGTGACCTGGCAGCGAGTGTCCGGTTACACTATGTGTAGCATGTTGAGGTGCACTGCGTATGACAAACGTGTTATGTTGTGTACATGTGTGTCAACTATGCCTATCCAATGTGCAGTACAGTGTTGCCACATTTGTGTCTGATGCTCTGTGCATTGCATGTGATTGAGGCAGCTACTGACATTACTGAGATGTTTCACGTCTCACAGCAAACATGCACAGCATGCATTATGTGTAGGTGTGTTATGTGTACATGGTCTACACCTCACCTATGAAATGCACTGTTCAATACCAAGTTTAAAGTGTTAACACACTCACCAGCATGCAACATCTGCCCTGCTGTCACACCAGAGGGACCTGCAAGAATATGACACAGTTTTTCAGTGGCCACAACTGTGGCATTGCTACTGTGAGTGTGCTAAACTACAGTAGAACAACAGGCATAGGTGTACAGATACTATTCAAATTATCAGTATTGCACACAATAGGCAGCACAACTGCTAAACACAGTACACATCTCACACATGCATAATCTAACAATACAGGTAACAGTAGTCTACAGCTAGGGCATGTTACCTGCACGCTCCATGTCACCATGCTGGGTGGCTCCGGCCTCCATGAAGACACATGTGTGATGTTGTTGCTACTGTAGGCCAGGAGCCACCACACTTAGCAGCAGTTCTTCCACTCTGCTGAGGGGGGAATGTATGGCCACCCCACCACCTGTGGCAAGCCGTTGTCTGTGGATATCAGACGCACGCCACCGGACATGCCTAATTAAATCACTGCAGTGATGGCGCACCTGCTCATATGTCTGGTTATGCATGCCTATGTCATTTACCCAACGAACAAGTTCTTGCCACAGTGCAGTATGCTCCTGCTGGTGTTGGCTGGCCCTGGAAAACAGCAGGGTATAGTGCTGAACCAGGCTGTGGTGGATTTATTGTTCCTCTGCGGCTGTGTAGCAGGGATTCCTGTGATGAGCCATAAGCCTGGAAGACAAGTAAACGATATGTGTGAGCAAGTCATGTGGCACACTTAACATTATACAGTACAGATATCAGTTAACTGCCATATATAGCATCTGTTCGTCTGTCAGAGGATACACACATTCAATACCACATATCAGTGCTCAGCCCACAACTGGCTGACACTGCCTGCCACACTCCATATGACACACCAGTATACATCAGTACTCGGCTCACTGTTTGGGATCCAATGCACAGCCTTGCCAGGGGGGGTACATATCAAGCTAATGCATGCAGAAATATGTCATCCATTGCAATGAATGTGAAGTACAGTTACAGTATAACCAGTAACCCACCCTAGTCGTTGATGCCATACCCCTCCCTAACATATGTGCGCAGTTGTTAATATAGCTGGCATACTGCTGTAACAGAGTATACATGTTGCTAGGTACACACGCAAACCCTGCATCACACATGTGACTGCGGACATGGTACAGCATTATTACATACACATCAGACATTCATACAACACACAAATGTATGCTGACACAGATGAGCATTTCCTGTGTACCTTACAGTACTGTGTGCCCCTACTTACAGATACCTATGCCTGAGGACTGTAATCTGTGCAGACTACAGGAAACACACAAGACAGTGTTACCAGGGAATGTGAACATACACCATACTGTGCTGTTTAGGCCTACAGCTTCAGGTGGTACAACAGTTCAAATGTCAGCTGGATTCACCAGCAGTACCACTTACTGAGCATACATGTATTGCTTCAGCCTATGATGGGACACCACAGTTGTACACAAGGAACTACGTCACAACATATACCATCCTACTATGTCTGCATCCCAATAACTGACACATCTTTCTCTGGCCTCACACTTTGGACACAAACGACCATGACAGAAACAACCTCACACTTAGCTATCACACCATTACAGACCTTGCACACATTCACTGTCACACTCATTCCACCTCACATAGCAGGTATTGCACTGTGTACATGTCTGTGTGCATTGTGTCATAAGTAGGTAATACACTATTGTCCCTGGGGCCTACAGCAGCCTAGCCATATGCTACCCTGGCCTTTGACACACATGTAAATAGATTTCACTTCCTCCTGTCAACCGGATACACAGAGGTGATTCCCAGGGTGTGTTACCTATCCCCCAGACAATCATCTTGGGTATGTCTGACATCTGCTACTGAGGAGCCTTGTTTGTTCATGCTGGGTGGTTTACTCCAGAGTATGGCATATTTGCCAATAGGAGCCTATCCCTCCAGCATGTGCTGTTTAGTGAGGTTGCAGGGATTAGGGACCTAGGCCGTGTAGCCCGGTGGGATTGTGAGGTGCTGACATGGTGGTTGTCTGACTGCTATGGGTGTGGCATATCTCTGTGTGTTCGGCAGAGGTAACCTCTGGGTGAATGGTATGCAACGCACTGTAGCTGTGGTTATGTGAGTCAGTCTGCATAGGGTATGTGTTTCAGGGCAGTATTACCCTTTGTGAGGTATGTCTGTGGCCTTTCCACTTGCTGTAGTTGTCATGTGAGGTACATACCACATGGGGCATTGTGATGAGTACAGGGGACACTGACCTATATTTCCGTACATGACACATCGTTTGTGATGACACATACCACATAGACAGATTACAAGACTAGTGTGGCACTGTGAATATCAAAGGGGAGGCTACTGTTCACCTGTGTCCCATGTTCCCTTCTGAAACCTTCAGTGTTAGTCAGGCAACCACCTATCTGGTAGTTAGTGGGTAAAGTGTTTTGGAATGGGGTATGGCACTGCAGTATCAACACTGGTGTTCAGTCCATGCCTTGGTCACCAGGCACCTGTTGCAATACGTCTGACCCTGTGTCTCCCTCTCTCACTATATATATATATATATATATATATATATATATATATATATATATATTTATATACGTATATATTTATATATCACTTTATATATGAATATTTATATATGTATATATTTATATATCACTCTATATATGCATATATATATATATATATATATATATATATATATATATATATATACATATCTATATATATCCATAGATATCCATATATATCTGTATATATCTCTATATCTCTATATATATCTATATATGTATATATCTGTATATCTATATATATCTATATATGTATATATCTATATATCTATATATATCTATATATGTATATATCTATATATCTATATATGTATATATGTATATATCTATATATATATATATATATATATATATATATATATATATATCTATATATCTATATATGTATATATATATATGTATATATATATATATATATATATGTATATATACATATATATACTCTGGAGTAAACCACCCCGCATGAACAAACAAGGCTCCTCAGTAGCAGATGTCAAGCATATTTATTGCATTTTCCTGCTGTTTGTTGCAAAAAAGAAAAAAAAAAACAAAAAAATTATCCTTGTTTCCCGTCTTTCCTGACCTATAGTAGTCCAAATACAGGCTTTGCTTTATTCTGGACTTTTGGAAAGTTCCTGTGTTGCCCATTTCCTTTCTTGGATAAAGGGAGGCTTCTTTGTTCACCAGTGGCAGTGGGGAGCTTACAGCAGCCTATCTATCCCTGGAGGAGTGTTCCCAGCGCAAGAATCTGGTAGTCTATTGGCCGTTTTGGGCCAATTTCTAGCTCTTTCAAGTCCCCCTGTATAAAACCCGCTTTGGTGTGGTTTTTGCGCTTATTACTACTCAGCGAAGCTCCTCGTGGTCCTGCAGAGTGGTGCTAGCAGCAGAGAGGCTAAAAGAGCGACTGCTAACCTGATAAAAGTGTTTTTTTTCCTGCTACTACCTGGGCGACTGTCCGATCTAGCTAAACTGCAAGTATTTCTGCTTCTTGAACTGTTTTAAACTGTTTAAAGTTGTTTTTGCACCTGCACTTTTAAAGTTTGTCCTGTTTGTTGCATTTACCTGTTGAGGCTACACACTCAAGTGCGCTAGCCTGTGTTACATATTTATTGCATTTTCCTGCTGTTTGTTGCAAAAAAGAAAAAAAAACAAAAAATGATCCTTGTTTCCCGTCTTTCCTGACCTAGAGTAGTCCAAATACAGGCTTTGCTGTATTCTGGACTTTTGGAAAGTTCCTGTGTTGCCCATTTCCTTTCTTGGATAAAGGGAGGCTTCTTTGTTCACCAGTGGCAGTGGGGAGCTTAGAGCAGCCTATCTATCCCTGGAGGAGTGTTCCTAGCACAAGAATCTGGTAGTCTATTGGCCATTTTGGGCCAATTTCTAGCTCTTTCAAGTCCCCCTGTATAAAACCCGCTTTGGCGTGGTTTTGCGCGATTTTGTGCATAGCGCAGCATCGGGCAGCTCCGCTTAATTGGATTTAAACCATTCTCGGCTCCACAAAGTCTGCTCTTCACTTTTTCCCTTAGAACTGATCTAGTTCTCATAATAAACACCATATTCCTACTCTAAAGCCTAGCACTTGCTCACTAAAGCAATTATATAAGTCAGCACTAAAAATTAAAAGCACTACACCTTCACAAACTCCCCTTGAGTACCTTGTTCCCCATTGGCCATTTTTTTCAATTATAAAGGAATTCCCAATACTATTCTAGCATGTCCAAAGGTCAGTTGTCAATCTCCTCTCCGGTCCAGCTGGTGAATCTGGGAATCTTGAGGCAATGTTACAACTGCCTCATGTACACAGACAACCCTCTCCTCCTCAAAACAAATTCCAACACATGTGAGAGATGCAACCATATAGCCAAACTGGAGGCTAAGCTCTCTCAACTCAGTACTGACGTAAGCAGTCAGGAGGAGAAGGAAACCACACTCACTACAATTCCAGTCTCACATAGACCTACCACGACAGCAAACCAAACACATAAACACACAAAAACATACTCTGAGTCTCTAAATAAAAATCTGCCTAAGCAGGAGAGACCTCCAAAGCAGACACCCAAGCAACCACTACCCCAAAACAAAACACGTGCAACACATATCTCACAAAGCCAGTGTGCCGAACAGTCATAGCCCTTAAGGCTAAACAACACACCTGATACACTTGTAATAGGTGACTCTATCATCAGGTACACTGACGTCCCGCTCACCAGGCTGAACAAGGAGAAGGTCACGGTGAGCTGCATGTCGGGCGCTAGGATCCGCCACATAACACAAGCACTCAGGTCACTCCAAGGCAAGTACAAATATGACTCAGTCATTGTCCATGCTGGTATGAATGACCTGAGACGTACCTCCCTGGATTACATGAAAAGAGACATAGAGGAGCTCTCTGAGCATGTAGCCCAGGCCGGTATGACCCTGACCTTGAGTAGCATCTTACTCTCACCAAGAATGATGCCACAATATGAAGACAAGATGATCAATTTCAACAATTGGCTTAAGTATTGGTGTCATTCAAAGGGGATCCAATGCCTGTCAGCTTGGGATGATATGCTCGACAAGCCACGATGCTTCGCTAGGACGGCTTGCACCTGTCACCCTGGGCTTCGGATATTGGCAAAGGCTCTTGCCACCCCATAGTGCCTTTTTAGGCAAGGTTCAAAAGACAAACCCACCTCCATAGGTATCACAAGGGATAAGAAACTAAGAGTAATGCTACTCAATGCCAGAAGTCTAAACCTCAAGATGCACACACTTGAAACTCTCCTTAGCATGGAGAACATCGATATCTGTGCAGTAACAGAAACCTGGTTCAAGGCTCCCGAGAGCACCCCAGCACTACCAGGTTATACCTCATACCATGCTTTTGGCCCCAAAACTTGGACCGAACCACAAAAGGAGGGGAGTATCAATATTCAAAGATACCCACACCTCCAGGTTGGTGGCACAACATGAAGCATCAGAGACTATCCATGTGCAACTAACAGTGGGTAAAACTGCCTTCCAGTTTATAGCCTGCTGCAGACCACCCTCCCAAACCCAGGAACCCCACTCGGCCTTCCTGAGAACACTGGAAAATATGAAGGTCTCTCCAAACACCATTATATTGGGTGACTTCAACTACCCAAACATAGACTGGGAGCATTACTCTAGCTCCAACACCCTAGCCCAAAGGTTCCTAGAATTTATAAACTCAAATGCTATGGAACAACTTGTTACCACTCCCACAAGAGGGGAAAACATACTGGACCTGATCATCACCAACATGGGGGCTCTATGCTCCAGACCAGAAGTGTATCCCTCACTGGTACGATCAGACCATAAACTAATCTCACTGGATATTCACATCCCGACCCCACCCCCTGCCCAGAAAACCACAGTGAAAAACTTCTCTAAAGCAAATTTCACACTCTTCAAAACCGAGGTGGAATCCTTCAAAGCCCCTGGGCCTGTGGAAAATAAGGCCCAGACCGCAGAATCCTTTATAAACACATTCTATGAACACCTTCAGGAATGCATGGATCATGCAATCCTAAATAAAACCAAGACTCAATCCTCCAAAGGCAGGCATCCCAGCCATAAATAAACTATACAATAGAAGGAGGAAGCTACTACATGATAGAGCAAAATATCAAAAAGGAAGGCATCTCTGATCAGTATTAGCAAAAAACGATGGGCACTCATAAAATCGTCTAAGGCCAGCTTCGAGAGAAAAATTGCACAGGACACTAAGGATAATCACACGGCTTTCTTTAGTTATGCTAGGAACCTGGGTGGGAATTCCCAGATATGCTCAGAATTAGTCCAAAATGACAAAAAATACACCAAACCCACAGACATTGCCAACATCTTAACTGACAGGTTCAGCGCAAACGTCTCCCCCCCTCCCCACCAAAAGGGCAAATATCTATCCCAGCAGAGTGCTGCCCCCCTGACATCTCAGATGCTCAGGTAAGCCGCCCTCTCCAAAGCAAAAAACACAGCATCAATGGGACCAGACGGTGTCCCGGGCTGCATCCTACATGAACTCCAAGAAGAGCTAAACCCAAACATAAAACTACTGTTCAATCTCAGCCTTACTACAGGATATGTACCCAAAGAGTGGCATACAGCAACAGTGGTCCCTCTCCACAAAGGTGGTGCCTCAACGGATCCTGTAAACTATCACCCCATAAGCCTGACTAGCTTGGCCTGCAAAGCTAAGCAAAGGATCATCATGGACCTCATAAATAAAGATATTGGGGCCCTACAGACACTGGATACTACCCAGTTTGGCTTTGTTAAGGGCAGATCCTGCCTCTTAAACCTGGTTGATTTCTTTGAAGCAGTCACCAAGGCCATTGACGAGGGGAAGGTGGTCCACACAGCCTACCTGGACCTCGCAAAAGCCTTCGATACAATACCCCACTCGGGCATTATAAATAAGCTCACCAGCTTAAATATAAACCCCTATGTCACTAGATGGGTTGCAAACTGGCTCAAGGACAGAACCCACATGGTTAGAATTGCTGGAGCCATGTCAGACTCCAAACCAGTTACAAGTGACGTCCCACAAGGCTCAGTCCTGGGACCTCTCTTGTTCGGTATATATTTCTTGGAGATACAGGCCAACATGGAAGGACTGTGGCTGACCAAGTTCGCAGATGACTGCAAACTAGGTGCCATAACTGACTCTCCAGCCGACACAAGCATCCTATAAAAGGGCCTCATAGAAACAGACAACTGGTGCCAGAGCCATGGCCTCAAGCTAAACACCAAAAAGTGTATAGTCATCCCCTTTGGCAAAAACAAAGTGCCCACAAAGTACGGAAGAAGTAATTAGGGATCTGGGGACCCAAGTTGATAGCAATCTCTCATTTGACAACCACGTGGCCAAAGTGGTTAGAAAAACATTTTATATAGCCCACCTAATCATGAAGGGATTCACATATAGATCAGGGGAGGTCATCGTGCCTCTTTACTCATCCCTCATCTGGCCCATAACTGAGTACAATGCCACTTTTGGATGTACCTTACCAGACACCTGCAGCAACTGAAAAGACCCCAAAAGTACCTCACCAAGAGGATCAAAGGGCTCAAACAGATGCCATATGCTGCCCGGTTAAAAAAACTCCAGCTCTACTCAGTGGCATACCGCCTGCTCAGAGGCGATCTGTGCCTGACGTATAAAGCCTTGTCCAACCCGGAATTAATGGACATACTGCACCTTAGAAAATCCAAATCCCATCGAGCTATGTGCTCGAGAGACTTGAACCTCAGCACTGAAATCAATAGGACATGCTGGAGGGACAGATTCATAACCCAGAGGCTCCCTTCACTCTGGAATAAAATCCCAGTCCAGGTTAGGCAGAGTCCCTCATTGACTCTCTTCAAGAGGAATCTTGATGAGTGGATAGGAGATCGTAGGTTTACCCCGGGTATCACTTCTGTGTCACTGTTAGACAGAGGCACAGTATACTAACCTCGAAAAAGGGCATAGCAAAATTCATTTAAAATGGGTAGAGAAAGCCAAACACACTCTGGCTAGGCTTATAAATGCCCTAGGGCAGATAGCCTAGTGTGAACCTATGAACCTATATATATATATCTATCTATATATATATATATATATATATATATATATATATATATATATATATATATATATACACATACTTGTAAACAGCCACTGCTGTATATATACATGCACATATATGCACATATACTGCCCACCTCACTGGCTGTAACTCAGTCCCACAGCATTTAACCACCACATGACATATACCTGCACTGCTTGCTGTTTTCAATGCCACACACTACAACCTACATAGATATGTGCACATAGCAACCTTCAAATACATATATATGTCCAGCCTTCACTAACAGTTGCAGTATGTCCCTTGCCCTATGCACATCTGCATATACATATAGATACGGACTGCTACCACATAAGGAGTGTTCAAAGAATGTAGAGTACCCTTCAGACGCATCATTCGGATGCCAGCAAATACATCTGTGTTACATACCTTACCTTTGTATTTCTCACCTCAGTCTGTTGTACCTGTTGATGTTTTTTTTTTATTTGTTTAGGTTGGTGTCTTCCACTGCCTGTGTTTGTTTTTTTTTGTTTTGGTCGGTTGGTGTCTCCAACTGCCTCTGTTTGTTGTTTTTCTTTTGGTTTGGTTGGTGTCTTCAACCACCTCTGTTTTTTTTTTTTTTTTTTAGGTTGGTGTCTCCAACTGCCTCTGTTTGTTGCTATTTATTGGGTTGGTCTCCAACTGCCTCTGTTTGTTTGTTTGTTTGTCTGTCTGTCTCTCTCTCTCTCACTCTCTCTCTCTCCAGTTGCTGCAATGATATTATTGCATGTGTGGACAGCAAGTACAGGCTGCTTTTGTAGGTATCTGCACATGTGCATGTGATGGCCTCTGCACCAATTGGTGCCCACCATTTAGTGATTGCATGCAGCCTGCTGTGTGGTAATTGCAGTTCTCACTGTGATTTCAGGCCACTGCTATAAAATGATAGGTTAGGTAGGCATAGGCCTTTCAGTTTTGCAAGGTGGGGACCATGCTTGTTTGCTGTGGACACTGTTGTGTCAGTCAGAAGGTTGGTATATGTCTCATATCTGAAGCTGGGTTGTAGCCAGTGAAATGCATGTTGTACTGAAACCTGACTGTTGTTTCTTCCAGTACACTCTTCTCAGTGTGTAAGTTTACTCACACCTCCTAATGCTAACACTGGATACATGGGAGTATGTACTTTCTTTTGGAATTAGGGAATTAACTGGCATTCAACAGTAGTTATTGCAACGTATTCCTATGGCTTTCCTATTTTCCCTTTACATTCACTCCTTGTAATGCATGTTATATTTCTTTATTGCAATGTATTCCTATGGCTTTCCTATTTTCCCTTTACATTCACTCCTTGTAATACATGTCATATTTCTGTATTGCAATGTATTCCTATGGCTTTCCTATTTTCCCTTTACATTCATTCCTTGTAATGCATGTCATATTTCTTTATTGCAATGTATTCCTATGGCTTTCCTATTTTCCCTTTACATGCACTCCTTGTAATGCATGTTATATTTCTTTCAGCACCAAGTTATTATATATCTGCTGTGGCTTAGTGGTACATCATGCAGACTGGTGAGTCCAAGGTGTGGGGTTTGAGACTGACAAGGGTATTTTGTTTTGCTGCTGAGCAATACAAGGGCCTTGTCATACAGAGTGACAAAGGCACTTTTAAGCAGTTGTAAGTGAGTTGGCACGGGTTTGCGCGACGCTTAGCGATGCTAAGCAACGCTTAGCTTAGCTTATTGTATTTTAGCAATATTAAGCTAAGCTTAGCTTAGCTTATTTTATGTTAGCAATAGTAAGCTAAGCTTGGTGTAGCTTATCATATCTTAGCAATGCTAAGCTAGGCGCACACATGCGCACACTGGTGCAAACCGGCTTACTACTGTTTAGAAGTGCTCACTCCCGCTAACCCCCACGCTCATGTCTTTGACAGAAAAGTAAATGGGGAGATAGGAATGTGGTGATAAAGGGTGCTCAAAGAGGGGAAGACAGTAGGGAAACTAGCTTGGGATGTACACGATGGGTGTGGAGAAGATCCATAGCTGCCCATTTCTTTACCAGCAACAGTTGTGCATATGCAATACATTAGGTGGGATATTTGAAACCTTCCACCCCTGAGAGAGTGGTGAGGACATCTAAGTATGTTGTACTACCAATTATGAATATCAGGCACATGCACTGTTTGTGAACTGCTATACTGTCATTAGTATGTTACTCACATCTGAACAGTTTGTAGTTTGTGTTGGCATTAGCACAGTCTGCTCAGGATGACTGGACATATTTCTGTACTGTGTATACCTACCTACACCCTTGGTTGTGCCTGACTACACGGGTATATAGTACCTTTGGGTAGGGGTGCAGAACTGCAGTGTGCATTATTTATTATCGTGTGATGTTTGTCTTACTGAACATGCAGAGTTGCTGTGTACCTGTAAGTCTATGAAGGCTTGTAGTCTGTCTGAGTAGCTCCCACCTGTGGACATATCCAGATGGTAGACAGAGGTCAGCCTAGTATTCTTTGACTGTGCACCATAGCATTCTTTTCAGCACCTGAACAATGGCATTGTCACAGGTGGTTGCTAGCAGTACATGGCTACATCCTTTGCTATTTCTGTGTTGTACTTCTACATAAGGGCATGCTTGTGGGATTCATTCTACAGCTATTAGCAGAGTGTGTAACAGCAGACAAGCTGATATGCCTGTGTGTTTCTGACTCTTCCAGGCCTCAGATACTCTCACGTATATATTTGAACAGCCTCAGGGAAAGGTACATATAACTGGGATACACCTGTGATATAGTTCAGACATTTTGCAGTTCAGACTTTGGGTGATTCAGAGCATTTCTATTACTACACCTTTTCTGATGTGCAAGCGGTGTCTACTCTCACTTATTGACATTTGTTATTAAGTGAGATTCAACACCTTTCTGCCTACTGTTAGTACATTTCACAGGGAGTCAGAGGGGCACAGCTAACATTTGTTTACAAATCAGGGTCATCACTGTAGAGCAGTCACTGTTGGGAGGTCTGGCCTGTGACCTATGCTAATATGCCAGTGAGTATCCTGCTCTGATACTGTGTGGGGTTTGTAAGCTGCTACTGTAACCTTATTCCCTACTAGCATTGCTGATTCTCTTTTTACAGTCATGTCATGCAATTCAACAACACCTGCTGGTTAATGCCCACAGAACAAGATTTGTGTTATGCTATTCCTATTTTCCCTGTACATTCGCTCATGGTAATGCATCATAAATTGCTTTCAGCACTAAGTTATTGTATATCTGCTGTGGTTTAGTGGCACTTCATGCTGACTGGTGAGTCCAAAGTCCCGGGTTCGAGACTAACAAGGGTATTTTTATTTTGCTGCTGAGCAATACAAGGGCCTTGTCATACAGAGTGACTAAGGCACTTTTAAGCAGTTGTAAGTGGGTTGGCGCTGGTTTGCGTGACGCTTTGCAATGCTTAGCTAAGCGCACACAAGCTCACACTCGCGCACCTTCGCTAACTACTGCTTAAAAGTGCTTACTCCTGCTAACTCCCATGCTAATTTCTTTTAAAGAAACGAAAATGGGGAGATAGGAAAGTGGTGAAAAAAGGGGGCACAGAGAGGGACAGACAGTTGGAAAACAAGCTCAGGATGTGCAGGAAGGGTGTAGAGAAGGCTCATAGCTGCCCATTTCTTTAACAACAACAGCTGTGCATATGTTGAAAATTTGGAGTGAGTTTTGAGACCCTCCACCCCTGAGAGAGGGGTGAGGACAACATAGTTTGTTGCACTGCCAATTAGAATTATCGGTGTACATGTCCTATGGACATGTGTGCAAAATGGGAAGCTATGTATGGGGCGTAATTTTTTTTCGGGTACAGATTGCCCTTTTTTTTTTTTCAGGTGAGAGTGGTAAGTGAGGTAGGGGAAATAGGTATATTTGGGGAGGTAGGTTCGGGAGGTAAACAGGCAAGACAAACAAGACGCATACAGGGGTGGAATTTGACACATGGGGTGGGTGAACACAATTGATGGGGAAGGTTGTTTGGAAATCGCGAGCCCATGAGTCCACAAATGGTAACAGTGGAACTGAGATCCCCACCCATGGGCAGTCACCACTGCACCTTCACAGCCCCGGGGGTGGCTGTGCTGGGGGCTGAGTAGTACAGGCAGGCTCACCTGTGAGACACGCCACTCTCGCCTCAAGCTGGCATAGGAGATCAGCGACTGAACCCTGGATCTCCCTATGCACCACAGCCCGGACCCTTCGAAGGGTGATGGGTGGCCCTTCTCCGCCCATGCTTGCACAGGGGGACGAGCCCCATCCCCTGCAGTGCTTCCACCTGAAGGTGGCACAGGACCAACAGAGGAGGGGAGTCCGGGCTGGGCACCAGAACCACTGGTGCCAGGTGCACTCACCAACTGAGGAGGGACAGGTGGGTCCGCTGGGACCGGCCTTCCCATACGTTCTGTGATTCGGTGTGTTTCATTACAACATAAACAACAGCATTCCAGATTAGTTGTAACAGCATGCAGTAATATTCCCATTAACCCAACACACCACAGTTCCAACAGTTGAACAGCAAACATAACACATGCATATACTGAACAACAGTGGTTATTCCAACCGCATGCAGGGATGATTGGTAGCAACAGGCCACCATGAACGTGATGTTTGAACAGGGCACATGCATCAACATGAGTGCAAATATTTATAGAACAATAGGACATATATCCTGACAAATATTTAAGATTACACATACCCATTGAGGTGCGGATTTGCATGGTTTATGCACAAACAGTAGGGTGTAGAAAAAAACCTCCATTAACATCTTATAAACACTTTTACTCTATACTACATTCATAGTGACTGCAGGTGTATATTCTCTACATGTATTATTACACTTACCACCATGCATTAGGTTGTGTAGTGGGTTTGGCTATTTCAATCTATACTTGACCTATATCTCACATACTAACTGTCCAGGATGCAGATGTTACTGCTACATATTTCATGGTTGCATTTATATTTCTTTATCTACATATCTGGATGTTTTCACATGACATTTTCACTTCTAATTGTACAGAACCCTGCATTTATTGAAGCACACTTACATTTCTGGGGAACATATTCACATGCTACTCGTGCGCCAGATTTACTTATGCATGCCAGCCAGTAACTGACTGTTGAGGACTGTATATTTACTTCACAGCTACTAGCACTTCCATCACCCACTTTAGATGGGACTGCAGAACTCTGGGTTGCCAGCACTTTCTAACACATTACTATTTGTATAATGCAAGGGTACAACAAGATTTCATACTAAGTGAAACAGACACACTCTGGGTTTTAGACCTTTATTAATGACATTACACACTTTTCCACAGGCTCACTCCTTTATTTGTTTTAACGGTATATATATGGCAGACATGTTTACGACATATTATACCTTTATTAACAGGTTAGCACACTCTTTTTTTCAGGCTCACTCACATATTATTTTATATGACAGTGCCTGCAGAGATATTATTCCAGACATTTGTTACCTTTCTTAATGGGTTACTACACTCTTTTTCTGCCTCTCTAACGTTTTTATCTGACAGTACATGCAGAGGACTTATTCAGTCCATTTTATGGCTGTATTATTGGACTACAACACTTTCTTTCATGCTCCCTTTCATATTTTATATAACAATACATGCAGAATAATCACTAACCTGCCTGGCGGCGCAGCCTTAGCAGCCTATCAGCATAGGCTTGCTGATTCATAACGCGGTCACTTGCAGCTGTAAAGTAAATGAAGGGATATTGAGACATTCCTATCCATTATACATACTCCATTTTAAATCCTTACATACTGCATTCCATGGCTACATACTCAGTTGTGGGGCATCCCGCATCCCACAGGCCTCCTGTATCCACTGGTTCAGGTGGTCCTCCTTTCATCTCTTCAGGTCCGCCTGGTGGTGATGGACCTGCTCACCAGTCCGGGGAATGCCTGTGGCACTGGTGAGGTCACGAGCTAACCAGTTCCAAGACTCTGCCTTGTACTCCGTCCCTTGAAACTTGCCCTGCATGAGTCTTGCCTCGTGATGGTGGACTAGGAGCCAAACCATGTATTTGGACTCCTCGGTGCTCCATCTCTGTGCTCGGAAGCGCACTCCCTCTCCAACACCAGACATTCTGACCGCATATGTGAGCTACAATCAGTTGTGGTGTGTATTCCTGCCTGTGGGGCTTAAATATGCCGCATTTCCTGCACTTTTTTGTGATTGGCCATTTTGTAAAATTCTCGGCTGACTGCAGACCTGCTTAGTAATGGTTAAACTACCATTCCTAAGTTTATGTGTGTTAATAGTGGCTGTTTCCCCTATGTTGTCATGGCTTAGTGGTTCTGTACTTTGATTATGATGCAAAGAGTCCTGGGTTCAAACCTTGTCATTCTTTTATTTTAATACTGTCTAGACAGGCTAGGGGGTGTGGCTGCGTTTAAGAAACTTAGCTCTGCGTTGCTCCCCTGTGCCCTACGGTGCCCTGGTTGGCGTGGCGCGCACATCCACGCAAACACATTGCGCTGGGTAAAGCGTTTTTAAATTTTGGGCAACTCTATTGTGCTGGGTAAAGCGCTATTACACTATGGGCAACTCTGTTTAGCTGGCTGAAGCGCTATTAAACTATGGGCAACTCTGTTTAGCTGGATAAAGTGCTATTAAACTATGGGCACCTGTGTTTAACTGTGTAAAACATTGCTTAACGGCAGGCTATTATATATCTGGGTCTTTTCAAAATATATATTTTGTTCGCTGATACATTGGCCATGTCACTGCTTTTAATAAAATTTTAATCATATTTGTCTGGTATTATTTCAAATACTGATTTAAAACATAAATAAGAAGGGCAGTGGTGGGACTCGAACCATGAATGCCTTCTCTTTGTGCATACGCTCTACCATTATGCTATTGCTATTTGGATTAATTTGCAAAAGTAGTTCTTATATGCTCTTCAATGTCACAATTGCTAACTGCAGTTAAGCAATGGGCACACCCGCGCAAACACGCGCAAATATGGGCAGCTATATCGTGGATTTAAAAAAAAAATTATCTTTTTCCGTTTTATAACTCTGATGGGGGTTTACAGTGTCAGGGAGTGTGGTGTTGGGTGCAAGTACATTTGAGCGGACTTGTTCTTGTCTGTTGTCATTATGCTTTTTAAAACCTTGCAGGGGCGTGGACTTTTAGACTGCTCGGCAGTCGGACATGCCCCCTGCTTGCCTACTCAGTCCATGTAAGAGTTACAGATGAGTCAGCATGCCCTCATGAATATTCATGGCACGCTGATGTCGTGCCGTTCAACTGCAGCCTCCGACTAAGACATATTAAGTCTTACACGGAGGTTTCGTGAATCCGGCCCATGGTTTTTCACACATATTCATTACTAGACATTAATTTCATTTGTACTGAATTCTTCTGCATTTGTACATACAAAGACTATCATTTGTACTGAATTTTTCTGCATTTGTACATACAAAGACTGTAAAGTACATTTAGTCTAATCTTACAAATTTAATAGCATTAATATTAAGCAAAATCTTTGAAACATTTTATGTCTCTTTAGAAATATCTAGTGGAATTGCCACCAGAGGCAACTATGCTTTTTGCATACCAACATTGTCTTGCCAAAACATATTAAAAATAGTGACCATTCCTGTTCAATTTTTTACATATCTTTACTCTCGCTTGCATAGCTGTAATAAGCAATTTTAGGCCATCTTGTGTATAGCTTTACAGTTTAACAGGTTATAAATACAATTTAATACTAAACAATACAATAATAACTAGGATAAAATATCTTGGACTTTCAGATTTAATCTGTTTACCAGTGTTTCTTATGCACTAATACCTGTTTTTTCCTTCCCCCCTAAAAGAGTATTGTCAAGAAGGAATGAAATATTATTTCTTCCTGTAGCTCTGCTTCTGACCCTTGTGCAGTACTGCTTATACAATCAGTGTAAAACTGAGAGAGTGCCCCTCCCCCTGTACTATACTGCAGTATTGTTTATTTGCTTTATGCTGTGAGAATAGAATGTATACCAGCCCAATACTTTGGTTATACATTTGCTTTATTAGGTTACTAACAAACTATGGACTTTTATCTGATTTGATCACTTTTATTATAAAGCGTTTGCTGTTTATTACCACTAGTAGGTATTTATACATTTTTGCATAATTGATTTGAACTGTATGTATATTATAGCCAATTTGCTGGCTGTACTTGATGTAACTAAGTTTTTTACTTTTAACATTTACTTGCAAACCGATTATTAGTGACATCAATGCACAATTGTGACATTTTATTACAATTACCAAATAGTGTTGCCTGTAAACATTTAACAATTATATTTTAATAACAATGATGCTTTAGAAAAACTCAAGCTACTTGTCTAGCAATCAGTTTTGTTGTTTATCGTATCTTTTCAACATTTCCTGTAACTATTCAACTAGTCTTGGAAGGTGATGAGCTCACATTTTATACTTTCTTGTAACTATTCATCTAGTCTAGGAAGGTCTGAGCTCACATTTTATACTTTATAAACTATAGTTAATTCTTTTGGCATTTTTTCTTTAATTTGATTGTGATTTGCATAACTATGCATTTATACTACATAAATAGACATTATTTTACAATTAGCTTACATGGATTTCAGTATTTTTTTATTTTATTTAACTGTCCTGCCATTAATTTTGCAAAAACTGTTTGACTAATGCCATCTGTGATTTTATTTCTTTTTAAAATTCAGAACTTTAACTGTTTGGTGTGGTGTTACTATACAATTATAAAAAATTGTAAAAAACAAAATAGATATTAGCTTAACTAACATATGTTTATATTTACATTATTTATATTTGCTGTTGTCTGCCTTTTATTCTTGTGCATTGTACTTCAGATAAAAAGAAAATACGTGTATGTCAGTCTTGTGACTTTAAATCTTTACTGTTATTAACTATTTTTATTTAATTTTTATACACTAAAACTGTTTTGTTTACCTGTTGACGATGCTGTGAGAATGGCAGTTATTTGTTCTACTTTACTGTAGTACTGATAAATGTCTTGCTTTAACTGAATGGAAGCTTTTAAACATTTGAGAATGATTTGTCCAGACTCTACCATCCTACCATGTATGCTTAACCATTTTCAAAACATAAAAATATTATAAAATATATTTTGTACAGATTAGCTGTAGGTTTCTGCTCTTTTCCAATGTATGTAGGAAGTCAGTCCTTGTCAGTTCAGCTAATCTATTTTCTTCATCTTGCAACTGCTGTTGAAGAGTTTCTTGTAATGTTGCATGGTCTTTCTGACATTCTTTAGTAAGCTGTCCTGCTGAATTTAAAACTCCTATGCACTTTTGAAAAAAATGTTTATATAACTTGTCTAAGCTTTTTGAACTCATTGTGTCTGTCTTTTAGAAGTTTATTACATTCTTTTGTAACAGAATGTACTATAGGTTCTGTCAGTAACTGGTTTGACTGTTGCTGCGATTCTGAAATAAACCTTTAACATAACTGTCTAACATTTGAATATAATGTCAGCATATTAACTTTTCTTGGTTCTTTACCTTTAAAATTTTTGTCTGTATAGTTTAACCTTTGAATAGTGGCATTCACTGTATTTTTATGACATTGTACACAGAATAAACATTTTTTATACCACACATGATTTTGTTTCAGATACCAGTCAAATATTGTAATTCATTTGCATGATGCCTTACTATTAACTTGCCCTAATAATGTTTTACATTTGCTAATATGCTGTATATACATTTCATTCTGTTATTATTATTATTATTATAACCTTTATGGCATTCATACTGTATTGTAACACAGAAATATTTTCTTACCAGTCAACAGAGAGGCAGATGGCCAAGCTGCTTTACTGTAGATGGTTGAAAAGTCTCTGTAGTCACTTGTGAAGTTGGTACAGCAAAACTGGCAGTTTCAGTCTTACAACTTTGTATTGTACCTTTTTTGGAGAATGTATGGCACTGCTCACCTTCCTGCACTGCAGTCTCACTCCGGATTTAGACGTCTAATAAACTGTATTATTGCTGCAAACTGTAGAAAACTGTAGAAATCTGAAGTACTTCACATAAACATTAGTTACTGTGCTTTTACAGGAGTGACCTTATACAAGGCATTACCCACTCACTCCCCCTGTTTTTGGATGCAGGCTAGGAATGTTCGCTAGGGTCACCATTGAAAATTTTATTTTAATTTGTGCGCTTCTATGCTGTACTGGATCCAAAGTCTTCTTAAGACACAAAGTCTTGCTGGCTGTTTACTGCTGAATCAGAGACACAGAGCTTTGCATGACTCCATCTGTAGTCTGTTTAAAGCCCCAAGCCTTTCAAATTGCACACTGATAAAGAAATATATTTTGCAGCTATAAGCACAGTTACAGATAACTTATTTTATAACAAATGACACATACTCTTTCTGTCAGTTTGTAGCATATATTTACAAAATTTTCCTTCATTACAGATATGAATGATGACTTCTACATAATATGTCTCTCTCCCTCTCTCCTATAACTGAATTACTACAATTGTTATATAGAGTGCTAGTCACGCACATAGATTTTGTTATTTCCTCTTAGTATATTTTTTTGGCCTTCTGTGGGAAGTCACATAATGTCTGTTTTTAGACTTTTTTATTGTCCTGTCAGCAGTTCTGCTGATTTGAAAATGCACAAATGTACGCAGTCAGAATAACAGAATTATGAAAGGAAACATCTGTTCTGTTCCTACTGAAAAAACATCACGTATTGCTGAGTTTAGATATTTGTTCTGCAAACATGAGAAAAGCATGTGATACTTGCTTTCCAATAGTGCTTTGTTAGACTTTTTTCTGATGCTGTGAAGAGAAGCCTGTCTGTTATACATATAGCATGAATGCCCACTTTACATTGTTAAACTCTATACATATATTCAAGCAAACTTTTTATTCTATGCTTTATCTTTCAGCATGTTTACAACAGAATTAATTTCGGCCTTATATTCATAATCTCTAACAAAAAGGTCTTAAATACACTGTACAATTAATCTAACATAATATAATCTTATTTCTGTGAAATATTCACTGATGCTAAAACATGCATCCTATGCAATAAATATCGTGTTTCCTTAGACTAGTGGCAACAGAATTATGTGCAATAAATACCGTGTCTCTTTAGCTTAGTAAATGTCTGTTGATATGTAAAACGTAAATATAATGTAATAGGAATGTCTAAATGTAGTAATGTGAATTATTGTATATGTTAGATGTACATAGAGTCTGGAGTAATATAATTTTGTTCAATTGCACTTGTGGCATCTGAATGATAATAAAGTTTACTTTGACTTTTCATAGGACCCTCAGTTTGTAAAGTTTCCACATGTAATTTCATGTCATACACAGGAAATGGACGGTAAACAGCAGTAATATAGCATAATGTATACATTTCCATAGTGTGGTGAGCAATGAGTTTGCATGATGGTTAGCAAAGTGCATATGCATGCGAAATACACGTTTGCACATAGCTAGTACTGAGTCTCTGGAATATACCTGCTACTTAACTGACTCTATTGCAGCATGTGTTAATGCAGTTAATACAGTGATACATTCCTTTTTGGGGGCAGATGGTACTGGGTTAGAATACAGCTGTATCCAATAGTTTTAACTACTTTTGCATTACCACTGCATTAAAGAAATGAAATGGGGAAGATAGGGCAGTGGTGAAATGGGGAGCAAGTTGGGCAAGAACAATGGGAAAGCAGGGCAGGAATGTGCAGGAGGGAGGTAGAAAATAACCATAGCTATCCATTTTTTTAACAGTATAAAGTCAACATATGTGCAAAATATTAACTGAATTTGGACTGTCACATCCAGAGGCAGGTATGACCACAACACAATCATGTTATATAGCCAAATGGACCAACTTAAGTGTGTCAAGAAGACATGTGTGTGAAATGGAGAACTATGTATGGGATGATTTTTTTCTGGGACAGGTGCCCATTTTTTTTTCTTTAGAGAGAGAGAGAGAGAGAGAGAGAGAGATGAATGCTGGGGAAGGGACATAGGTATGTCTGGGTCAGGTAAGTTGACTAGGTGAGGAAGCAATTGCAGACAGACAAAACAATCAATACAAGAGACAGGGACATTGATGGACACAAAAGGCTAGGGGACACTATGACTGAAGCAAGGGGGGGACATCGAGAAACCATGCTTGTCAAGCTGGGTGACAGTGAGAAGGACTACCTGAGGGGGCAGGTAGTTCAGGGGAAGCAGAGCTGGTGCTGCCAAGTTGGTTGCCAGACCTGCTGGGCAATGATGCTGGAGCCAGTGGAGGGAGGATAGGCAGATCCTGTGGGGCAGACGTACCTGCTCTGCTGTGGAGGATTTAATGTTTTGGTAAACATGGATGACATTGATGACATGTAATAAAATAAAACAAAAAAATGAAAAACTAAACTAAAATAAAATGCAATGCATTAATACAATACAATACAATACAATACAATTATCTGACTCTATTATCTTAACTTTTACTTTTAAGATTACCACCTCCTAACAGAACACTTTTACTTTTAAGACTACCACCTCCTAACAGATGCATGCTATAATACAGATTGCAACAAGTACTCCTTGACATGTGCATATACTGCACATATGCATGTTCCAACTATAAAGATTACATATTACTGCAGGGCCACTATTATAGAGCTGTTACTTTAAACCTTTAAGTTACACATAGCTGAAGAATTAACAGTCTTGCATATTTGGGAAGTGTGGTCTTTGAACCCACAACCTCTGACTAAAGTCTAATATTGTACTATTGGTTTGCACTACAGACTAATGCATGCGTACTTGCTTTTACAGTTGAGATATGCATGCTCACTTTGATTAAACTTTATAAAATACCCAAAAAGCAATCTTCAACTTTTAATGCTCCAATAACACTACTCTTCTGTTGCATACAGACCACATGCTTCCCTCATCCTTATCACTCTAGCTCCATGGGTTCTTACATTGACCTCCTGGTCCATGCCAGCTGTGAAAAAAAAAAAAACAGAACAGAATACCATTATGAATACCAGTCTTGCCTATATTCAGTTTTTAAGTCTTATAAGTACTATCTGTAGTTGATACTTATACAGTTGTGAGATGTCCACAGACCTAAATTCCTCGATCCAAGCATCAAGGGTATCCCTCTTCCTCTGCTGTAGGTCATTATAGTGAAGCCTACATTGGTCACCAGTCTGTGGGATACCGTTGGTACTGATTACAGCTCGGACCAAACTATCCCAAGCTTATGACTTATATTGGGAGCCAGAATAGTCCCTTTGTAGAAGCTTTGCACTGCAGTGTTTAACTAAGACTCAAATAAAAATCTTGAACTCCTGGACACTCCATCTCTGTGTCCTAAATCTGACACCTCCAGAAATGCTTGCCATGTCTACCACAGATCAAGAACAATGGAGAATGATGGTTTCCCACTAGTTTTAGTTATCATGTTTACTGGGAGTGAGCACACTGTTTGAAAACATTAAGCTACACTTACCATCGTGCAGACATGGTACTTGGCATTGCACACCCCTGAACACCACATTTGTGAGATGGTAAGTGGAGCACAACAGTAGCAAGCAAAGCAATTTCAAGGTTATTGAATGTACAGAAAGTTGTGTATGTGTGTTAGAGAAATGTGAAGGCCATGGCAGTCCAGCTAGCAGAATTATACTTACAGGAATATAATACACAGTATGCCCACAGTCATACAATTGATAATAAATGTGATAATACATAAATAAATACATAACTGACACAATACTAGCACATCAGCCCTCACACATTAAATTAATATTGTCTACACCATGGCAAGTGTTATAATTGAGAGCGACTATAATGCAAAATGGAACAACAGTGAAAGTGTATGGAATATGCTGTGTTTGAACCCAGGACCATGTGTTTGGCAGTCTTACACTTACACCTATTGCCAAAGGAAGGTTGAGAAAACACTTGTCTGTGTTGCAGTTCATTGTTATAAACTGCAGTGTCACAACAGTAAAACAAAGTTTGCACACCTTATACTAGAACACAGGACCATCTGTACTCCAGCACTACATTTAACACTTGCTATCACACTACTAGTTACATGACATTCCCTATTTTGCTTATCGTTCTTAAGGTCTTGCTATTAACCACAGCACAATGTTGCTTATTGGGTTTCCGTGATGCCCAGTAGTTTTATTTGAATGTATCCAGTTTCTACTTTTGTCTGTTTGGGTCCTGTCTGCTTCCTGGGTGTGCCAGTTGTTCAGTTTGTGCACTGCTGCACTTCATGCAAACCAGATAAGCATAGCCAAACCTGACCTTCATTTTTCTCCCTTTCTCCTGTTTGTGCTATGCTGCACATTGCGCAAACACTGGCCAATTTAAAAAGAAAAAGAAAAAGGAAAGAAAAGAAAAGAGAGAGGTAATTGAAATGAGGAAAAGCAATCTATGATACACTATAGAAAATGTTATTATACATTAGCTATTTCTACAAAGGTCTGGATTTGAACTCTCACTCCAATACACCTTCAGAACACAGGATGGGTGCCTTATCCCTCTTTGCCACACAAACAGCTTTGCAGTAAAAAACTTAATTCAGTATGCACACAACCAACTGCAACAGTATCTACAGTGATATCAAACCATACAAGTGTTATTTGTACATGTATTAGTTTTGGATGTAGTGCACCTAGTAATCACACAACCTGTCATGATTATTGCTTGGAAATATACAGCTATGTCTTAAATGTTTGTGTTTGTTGGCCATTTTACATTTATCTGAACAGTACTCTGAGACATGCAGTGTGTAAGCCATTCTATATCATTGGCCATAAGATGTGTGAAGATATTAAGTGGAAATAATATCATATGCAGTTGCCAACAAATGAAGGGCAGGTTGGATGCTAAGGAACACAACCTGTGACTTTTGTGCTGCAGTGCTGCTGTGTTTTCCTTCTCCCAACCACTAATCAGTCACACTTTCAAGCCATTAAAAACAAACACCAAGGGCATGTCTGCACTATGTTTACATCTCCTATACAGATCCAACTTTTTGGGATGCAGCAATTCTAATGAGTTCATGCCTCAGCATCTTCACTGTGCTAACAGCCATGAATCTATACCATAGAAAGGCAACCATGAAGCTAGGCAAACTGATGGGGAGGGCACTTGTTTATGTTGGAAAGACTGCACATAATGCTATTTATTCAGGATATCTATGAAATCTAGGCCATCAGAAATGATGAAGTCATTGTTTGTTAGTTACATTAGACTCAAACTTGAATATGGAATAACAATATGGAAACCTTATTAGAAAACAACTACAAGTAAACTGGAAAGAGTACAGCAGAAATATACCAAGGGCATCCATGAGTGTGAAAATTTATGTTACTATGAAAGACTAAAATACCTGAACTTGCACAGTATCTCATATAGATATTGAAGAGGAGACCTTATTCAGGTATATAGGGCATTTACAGACCAGTACCTCTGGGAATGTTTGGGGTTATCAAAAAGTAGTAGATAATCATCAGACAACCTATGTGGAAGACTGTATAGGAATGAGAAGTGTACTAATTGGGTCTCTGAGAGAGCAGCTGATGTGTGGTATAGACTACTAAATTACATTAAGGCAAGCACTAGTTTAGATATTTTTAAGAACAGCTTGGACATTTATTATGGGAACAACTGTTTTGAATGGATTTGATTTTATATAACAAAGCCAAATGTTAAGTACAAAGACTTATAAGAAATCAGTGCAAAACAATAGATACTTGCACTATAATAGTATGCATAGTGGTAGGCTTAAAAAGAATATTGTTACTAGTGGGTTTGACAGGATAAGTAGATTAACTGATGATGCTTGTCACTTTAAGGTAGAATGAGAGGCATTTAAAAATAATTTTTGTGCAAGAGGGTACCGACCTGGAATGTCACTTAGTGCTTTCACCCAGTCACTATGTTGGGCATCATCGACTCTGATGATGCCCAACATAGTGACTGGGTGAAAGCACTAAGTGATTTTACATTTATTTGTGTATGTGTGTTTTTGTTTTCATATTGCTGTGTATCAATTAAAACGTTCAACCTTCGTGGAGCCTTTTCGGTTATTTGTTTTACTAGTTTGGTTGCTGGTTTTGATGTTCCTTAAATTTATATGAAAGATTCAACTGTAAGTCTAAATATGTAGTATATAGTGTTATGTGGGCTTTGTCCCACATTTTATATAGGAAGAACTACTATGGATTTTTATTCAAGCATTTAAGGGCAGTTGAAAAGCAAGAATCAACCAATGATTTAGTTAGGCATATGATTTTGTGTCATTCAAATGAAAATATTTTTCATAAATTTTCCATAATAGATCAAGTAAAAAATTATGATTATTGATGTGATGCTCAGGAAGATCTTGATTGGAAGGAATATTGTTGGCAGATCATGCTAAATGCATGTGTTCATCCAAAGATTAATGATAGAGAGAATTTAAAAGTTATCCTAAAAATGAAGGGGTTAAAGTACTGAAGGGGTTGAGTCATGTTTTTTTTTAATTAAGTTATTTATTTTCTGTTTGTGTGATTATGCAACTTGGTCTGATGAAGTTTGATCTGAATGAAAGTGCTTACCAGTTGTTTATTGCTTTTACTCAATAAAGTGAATTTTTGTTGTTTTTTGAGCAGTTTCTTAAACTGTTTTTTTGTATGTTTTGATACATTGGCAGGTTAGAAGGGCATTAATAAATAGTAAAAGCAAACTGTTAAGTAAAAGCTGCTATGATCAAAAACAGCAACCAAGCAGAAGACAAGATTCATCAGCTACTATGACAAAACTAGAGCACTCTTCATATGAAGAAAAAAAAAACATGCAGCTCCAAAAATGAAAGAGTACAATATATTTAATGAAAAATAACAAAAATTATTGCACCCACAGATGAGCCCTTTCACAGTTCTAAGACTGCTTCATCAGACCTAGCGCAAATGAAAATACTTAGCTTTTTAAAACAAGTGAAAACCAATCAGAGCCTCTCAACAGGTACGTCATAACTGGTACTTATTAAAAACATTCACAGCCTTACTAAACATTAAGTACAAATACATAAACTGATATAACACCTATCATATATGACTATAAAATCTTTATATATAAAAACATACATCAGCATCAAAGATAACAAAGATAAAGCTTCTCTTCTTCTTACTTACGTATATGGAATTTGAAACCTCCCAGTTCTAGCGATCTAAGAAATGAGAAGTTAGCCCTTCAAACAAAGAAATAATGAAATAGGGTCTAAAACTTAACATCATAAAACAAAGAAAGGAGAATGTGTAGTCATTCTAAATAGTGTGTCCTCTGTTCGGTACTATGTATCAACTGTGGGCACAGTCTTCCCTTGAAGAGGCAAGATCATAGAAAATAAACATCTCAAAACCAGTATACTATAAGCATGGAAGGATGAAACAAGTCTCCCATAGACAGGGATACAAAAGAAAGTATTCTCTAAATACATATTCAGGGATTAGTATATTGGCAAATCTGATGTTATTTCCCTTTGTACAAATAGCGACTGGAAGACACTAAAACATCCAATGTGGTATCAGATGCCAAATGAGCAACACCCAGCTTACAGTAATTGACAAATTTAGTTAGCTATATATCTGGGTTAGTGGTCTGGAGATACAAGAAATAAATGCAGAACAGAAAGGACCAGAGTACTAATCCCCATGGAATGCTACTAGCCACCTTTTTGCATTCTGAGGTTCCATCTGTTAGTCTAGTTGCATAGAATCTCTCTGTCAGCCAATTTGCTATACATCTTACAACATTAGTAGTCATATTAGGCCTTCAAGCTTATTTATAATTCCATCATGGGAAATAGTGCCAAAGGCCTAGACAAGATCCAGGTACACTGTATAAATTGCATGGGCACTATCTACATCTTTAGTTTACTAAATTAAGTAATCATGAGCTTCCTTTGACAAAATCATATTGGTGTTGGCCTAGACCAATAAGATGTTTTAAACTGGAGCTTAAGAACTCAGATATAATATGATCCATGGTTTTGCAAAATTTGGTTTGTTAGGCAAATAGGTTCATAGGTTCATAGGTAGGTACTAGACTATCTGCCCGAGGGCATTTTTAAGCCTAGCCAGAGTGTGTCGGCTTTCACCGCCCCATTGATTAACTGAGCCTCTGTCAAGCAGAGCCAATGAAGTGATCCCAGTGGTGTATTTTCTGTTACCCATCCACTCATCAAGGCTTCTCTTGAAGAGTGTTAGTGAGGGGCTCTGCCTAATGTAGTTAGGAATTTTGTTCCAAAGCATGGGGAGTCTCTGTGACAGGAATCTATCCCTCCAGCATGTTCTATTTATTGTTGTGGCGAGGTTTAGCTCACTAGAACGTGTGGCTTGCAGTGACTTGGATTTCTTTAGGTGGAGCGTGTCCATCAATTCTGAGTTGGACATGGCTTTGTAAGTCAGGCAGAGATCACTTCTGATTAAGCGATATGCCACTGAGTACAGCTGGAATTTTTTCAGTCGGGCTGCATAGGACATATGTTTGAGGCCAGTAATCCTCTTGGTGAGGTGCTTTTGTGGTCTTTCCAGCTGCTGGAAGTGTCTTGTGAGGTACATCCCAAATGGGGCATTGTACTCTATGATGGGTCTGATGAGTGACGAGTAGAGGGGCACTATAACCTCTTTATTTCTAGATGCGAACCCCTTAGTAATTAGATGGGCCACATAGAAGGATTTCCTAACTACTTTGGCAATATGATTGTCAAAGGAGAGATTACTATCTACCTGGGTCCCCAGATCTCTTATTACCTCTTCTGTATTAAGGGGGCTGCCACCTATGTGGTAATTCGTGGGTGTTTTGTTTTTCCCAAACGGGATGACTATGCATTTTTTGGCATTTAGCTTGAGGCCATGACTTTGACACCAAGTGTCTGTCTCAGTAAGGCCTTTTTGAAGGCTGTCTGTGTGAGCCGGAGAGTCAGTTATGGCTCCCAGTTTGCAGTCATCGGCGAACTTGGTTAGCCATTGTCCTCCTGTGTTTGCCTGTACTTCTGAGAAATATATGCCGGACAGTAGGGGTCCCAGAACCGAGCCTTGCTGGACACCACTTGTGACTGGTTTAGAGTCGGACCTGGAGCCCGCTATTCTTACCGTGTGAGTTCTGTCTGTAAGCCAGTTGGCAACCCATCTTGTGACATAGGGGTTTATGTTCAGGCTGGTGAGTTTTTCTATAATACCCGAGTGAGGAATGGTGTCGAACACCTTGATGAGATCAAGGTAGGCTGTGTGAACCACCTTTCCCTCGTCTATGGCCTTGGTGACTGTCTCGAAGAAGTCAACCAGGATTAGTAGACATGATCTGCCCTTAACAAAGCCGAACTGGGTCGGGTCAAGTGTTTGGAGGTTCCCAGTATCTTTGTTAATGAGTTCCATGATGATGCGCTCCATAGCCTTGCAGACCAGGCTAGTCAGGCTTATGGATAGTTACCAGGGTCAGTTGTGGCCCCTCCTTTGTGGAGTGGAATAACCATTGCTGTGCATCATTCTATGGGCATGTAGCCTGTGGGGAGGCTGAGGTTGAACAGCGTGTTTAGGTGGGGGGTTAGTTCGTTCTGTAGTTCATGCAAGACGCAGCCTGGGACGCCATCTGGCCCCATTGATGCTGCGTTTTTGGCTTTTGAAAGGGCTGTTTTCACCTGTGATTCTGTGATTTCCGGGACACTACACTTTTCCGGTATTGTTGTGGGCCCTTTTGAAGGTGAGAGGGAGGTGAAGTTTGCACTGAATCTATCTGCCAGGATGTTGGCAATATCAGTAGGTTCAGTATATTTTGTGCTATTTTGCACTAGCTCAGAGCATATTTGCGTGTTGCCGCTTAGATTCTTGACATAGCTAAAGAAGGCTTTGTGGTTATCTTTCGAATACTTGGCTATTTTTCTTTCGAAGTTAGCCTTGGATGATTTTATGAGGGACCTTAGTTTCTTACTGATACTGATCAGGGATGTCTTTCCTTCTTGGGATTTGCTTTTTTCTGATCTAGTTTCCTCCTTCTGTTGTATAACCTGTTTATAGCAGGGGTCCACCAGACTGCTTTCCTTCTCTTAGGGGAGTGAGTCTTGGTCTTGCTAGGAATGGCACGATCCATGCATCCTTGTAGGTGCTCATAGAGTGCAATTGTAAAGGATTCTGCATCTTGGGCAGTGTTATCCTTTAGCGTGGGGGCTGTGAAACTTACCACCTCTGCCTTAAGTAAGGTGAAGTTTGCTTTAGAAAAGTTTTTCACTGTGGTTTCCTTGGTTGGGGGTGGTGGTGGGGTGTGGACATCCAGGGTGATTAGTTTATGGTCTGATCTAACCAGTGATGGGTTGACCTCAGGTACGGAACACCTGTCGCCCATGTTGGTGATGACCAGGTCCAATATGTTGTGGCCTTTGGTAGGGGAGTTTACCAGCTGATCCAAGGCATTTGAATTGATAAATTCCAGGAAGCGCTGAGCCTGGGAGTTTGTACTCAAGTAGTTTTCCCAGTTAATGGTAGGGTAATTGAAATCACCCAATATCAGGGTGTTCAGTTGGACCTTCATGTTTTCCAGTGTCTCCAGAAAGGCAGAGTGGTGGTCTTGGGTCATGGAGCGTGATCTGTAGCAGGCCACAATTTGCATTGCAAATTTGCCCGATGTTAGTTGCACATGGATGATCTCAGAGGTATCATGCTGCGCCACTAACCTGGAGGTGTGAGTATCCTTGATGGATATGGATACACCCCCTCCTTTTGTGTTTCGGTCCGTGTTTTGTGGCCGAAATGTGTGGTATGAGTTGTAGCCCAGTAGTGCTGGAGTGCTCTCTGGAGCCTTGAACCAGGTTTCAGTTACTGCACAGATGTCGATGTTCTCCATACTTAGGGGTGCTTTGAGCACATGCATTTTGAGATTTAAACTCCTGGTGTTGAGTAGCATAACCCTCATTTTTTTACTTGTGCTCTTTACGATGGTGGGTTTGAATTTTGAGCCTTGCCTAAAAAAGGCACTATGGGGGCAGCAAGAGCCTTGGCCAGTATTCAAAAGCCAAGGGGTGACAGGTGCAAGCCGTCTCTTGCGAAGCAACATGGCTTGTTGAGCATGTCATCCCAGGCTGACAGACACTGGATCCCTTTTAAATGACACCAGAAGCTTAGCCAATTGGTGAAATTGATATTTTTTTTCTTTATATTGAGGTATCATTCTTGGTGAGGGCAGGATGCTACTCAGGGTCAGGGACATACCCTTCTGGGCTACATGATCAGAGAGCTCTTCCATGTCTCTTTTCATGTAGTCCAGGGAGGTACATTTCAGGTCATTCACACCAACATGAACAATGACAGAGTCATATTTGTACTTGTTCCGGAATGACCTGAGAGCTTGTGTTATGTTGCGGATTCTGGCTCCCGATAGGCAGCTAACAGTAACCTTCTCCTTGTCCAGCCTAGTGAGTGGGGCATCAGTGTGCCTGACTATTGTGTTGCCTATTACAAGTGTGTTAGGTATGTTATTTCACCTTAAGGGCTGTGATTGTGCAGCACATTGATTTTGTGTTTTATGTGTTGTCTGGTTTGTGACGGGAGGTGCAGGTTTTGTGGGTGTCTGCTTTGGAGCTCTCTGATGCTTTTGCAGGTTTTTATTTAGAGCTTCCGAGTATGATTTTGTGTATTTATGTGTATTTTTTGCCAGTGCTGGTTTAGTAGGTCTGTGTGAGGCTGGAGGTGTGGTGCAAGTGTTAACCTTCTCCTCATGACTGTCTGTTCCAGTCTTGGGAGGAGAGACCTTAACCTCCAGTTTGACTGTATAATTGCATCTCTCGCATATGTTAGTGTTTTGTGGTAGAAGGAGAGGGCTGTCTGTGTATATGAAGCAGTTGTAACATTGCCTCAGGATACCCAGATTCACCAGCTGGAATGGAGAGTACACCTGAAGTTGCTCTTTGGTCATACCTGAATAGTAGGGTGAGCTGCTTAGTGGCTTGGTTAGTGAGGGGTGGATAAAGAGCCTTGCCCTGCTGGGCAGTCAAGTGTCGGGGTATATTAATGCTTGCTATTAGGTCTGAGCAAGAGCTGGACTGTAGGATGCTTTTTGAGTGCTTAGGTTGAGAGTTAGACTAGTTTCAAGTGAAAAACTGAAGAGAAGACTTAGTGGAGCCAGGAATAATTTAACCTTAACTAACCAGTGCTGCCTGGCACACAAAACCGTGCAAAAACGTTTTTTAAACTACTAACTTCTGGGCTGGAACCACTCCTCCAGGGACAGATGGCTGCTCAAAGTTCCCCTCTCTCACAGGTGAACAGAGAAACTTCCCTCTATCCAAGTAAGGTATGGGCAACTCAGAAACTTGTAACACAGCCCTGAATTCCGCACTAGCCTGAAAACTGGACTATGCTAGCTTAGAAAGGCGGGAAGGCAAAAACAGTAAAAAGTACACTTAAAAAAACTTTAAACGACTACAAGCAATCAGAAAAGGCTATCACACTTTAGTGTGTAGCCTACAACAGTTAAACAATTTATTTAAACAAAAAACAACTTTTTAAAAGTGCAGACAGTCAAATAAGTACAATATGTGAAAAAAAAGCTTTTAAATCACAATAAGTGCTGGAAAAATCAGTGATTGGGCAGAAAACAGGTACAGCAATAAAATACAGAAAACTGATACTCAGTCACTCCAAAGTCTCTCTTTTAAGCTAGAAGGCTTGTATCAGTTTAAGGCTTTCTAGTGCTTTCCAGTAGGTTAGTTACAGGAAAGATGGGAAACAAGCGCAGATGTGGTCTTTTAAACCAGAAAGTTGAAAGAGATGGACAACTTCCCAAATGATCAATAAACTACAATTCCTGGGCCAAGAACCACTCCTCTTGTGGTAGACAGGCTACCTAGTACTTACCACTCCCACTGATAAGCTAGAAGGCTGCACTCCAACACAAAGGCTTGGGGGGCTCAGAAGCTTACAAACAGTCTTGGATACAGCAAATCTGTACCCGGACTAGACTAGTTATGAGAAAGGTGGGGTCTGGGATGGGCCCTCCCTTTATGGAGGGATACAATGATAGCCATTTTATATACCTCAGAATCATACCCTGTGTCTGTCTTAAGGTGAACGCTCTTAGGGGAGAGGTTCAGAGATAACATGTCTGGTGCTGTTGATTAAGCAACTGTGTATATTGTCTGGGCACAAAGAGGTGTTTTTCAACAATGCAGTTAGGATGTTCCCCAATAATCTTGGGGTGGGTGGGAGAATGAATGAGAGTTTGTGGAACTTCAATGACTTCTTCTGTTGTGAGTTTGACACAAAATATATCAGCAAGTATATTAGAATATGTTTAGGTTTGGCTGGGTAATACCATTATGAATTCAATGCATTGCTGTGCATTATTTCTTAATCATCTGATGTAGCTAAGAAGGACTTATACTTGATTTTGGACTCTAATTTTAATTCATATTCTGCTTTGAACTCCCTATTGGTAACTTTCAGAGTTTTGCTATCTCTTTTGATAGGAGTCTTTACTGTAGGTAGGTTGTGATTTATTAAAGACTTAATTAGCTGTTTGCTTTTATTGTGAGCTTCTCAATACTGAAAATGAACTAAGGTGGCTTATTTTTATGTTTACTAATATATATGGTTTTGATCTGGACTGTATGGTTTATGCTCTTTGTTAGATGGGTGTAAAATTCACTGGCATACATGACAGCTGAGACTACAAGAGAGCTGGAAGTCTTGCAGATGAATTTTGAAATCTAATTGAGTACCTTTAATAGATTTGTATTTTAAAGTCTTTCAATTCATAGGTGTTCACTTTGGTAGGTTTAGGTGTTGTAAAGGAAAAAAATGCTGATTTGTGATTGGATCTGACCACAGATAGTAGTACTGTAGGAGTAGTACAAGTAAATATGATACAAGAGCAGATTAGGTCAAAGATCATTTTTAACTCTAATGGCCTGGTTTTTGCAGTGTCTCACTGCTATTATTCTGCTGTGTTAACAGCTATTCTGTAGTGTTTTCCACTGAAACTGGGGTAGCTAGTAGCTGTAGCATAGTCCAGATACAGGCCTGCTGCTTCTGGAACTGTTTGTAGTGGTTTGTTTGTTCTGAGCATGTTTTCCATGCCATCCTGGATTGGAAGGGGCTTATCTGCACTTTTGTGAGAGAATTGTGTTTGATTGGCACCTGACTGATAAAGGGAGGCCAGTTTAGGGCTCTAGATTCCACGCAATTTGGTTTTGTGGAAGGTAGATCATGCCTGCTCAAATTGGTTGACTTCTTTGAGTCAGTCACCAGAGCGGTGGATGAAGGTAAAGAAGTTCATACAGCCTACCTCGATCTGGCCAAGGCCTTTGATACCATTTCTCACTCAGAAATTATTGATAAACTCACCAAACTAGGCATCAACCCCTATATCATTAGGTGGGTTGCAAATTGTCTCACAGATAGAACACACAGTGTGAAAGTAGCGGACTCCAAGTCAGACTGCCGACCATACCTCTCAACCTGGAAACATCAAAAATCTGGACAAGGCCCATAAAAAATAGGTACAAATCTGTATGCTGATTAACATAACATTTGCATACATAATTACATAACCCCGCCCGCTCCAATGGAATTGTGGGATACCAACTTTCAAACACAAACTGAAGAACAGAACCAAAATATAGCACCAGAGTCCCCCTGTAGCCATTCCAATGTCCCATTACCTGGCTATTTCACCCCATTTACCATAAACACTAATGTGTGCATACTGCTTTACTTCTACAATGATTATTTGGATTTTATTTTTACATTTTGTAGCACAATGCACAAAGTTAAACACTAATAGATATCTGCTCAGCAAAGCAATACTGTCTCACAATGAAAATAAACTTTGCATTAAAATTTCTCTGCCCTTGAAACTCACATTCATTGAAACTGCATTGAAACCCACACCACATCCAAAGAAAATGTATCTGGCCAGTGGTGGATAAAGATTACCTTTGGGCTGTTTTCAAATCATAGGCCCCTTGCACACAAAACAAAAAACATACATGCGTCCTTTGATACACCTTCCTGACTTTATTAAATTATATCCCTTGTATAATACAGCACACTCTTTAGACTTAAGTAAAGTGTGTTTTAAATGTATTGTTTAAACATTTTTCCAGTAGGCAATGAAACAAAATGCATGAACCAATAATGACAAAACTGGCCTATTCAGAACATGTCCATCATAAAAGTCTACTTCCACACACACAATCACATTTTAAATGTATTGTTTGAACATTTTTCCAGTAGGCAATGAAACAAAATGCATGAACCAATAATTACAAAACTGCCCTATTCAGAACATTTCCATGATAAAAGTCTACTTCCACACACACACAGTTCTTGCTGTAATCATATTTCTGTATTATTTATTTTACTGTGCTTCATGTAGTTACATTGCAATTTACGTTAAAATATCTTTGCTGTTGTTGTCTGCATCTTTGAACCAGAGCACCTACCCAGTTAACAAATGTATAAATAAAGAAATAAATCAGTATTAGTTTTAATTAGGTTGTGATGAACACTCAGAAACCCTAATCATGAATATAATATCAGAAGGTATAAAAACCTCGCAATTTACAGAACATTAAATGCTCACATATTGTGTATGCTACATGTAAACAAAGGACTAAGAAAATAAACCAGTAGTTTATCTGCCTTTCATCATATCTCCTTACGATCTGCTAGGACTTTGGTTGTAACTGCAGCACAGTGAACACCACAGTCAAAGAAACTTCTGAGCTAAGATATTAGAAGGTATGTCAACTGTATACTATTACCGTGTTATTGCTATTACAAGCCAGGTCGTACCTGAAAAGGACACAAACTTAACTAGACTTCCTAAAGTTAAGTAAACAAATCTGATGGGCAACACAGTATATCCCTGTCCAGCCGTGATGAAGCTGATTTCCCTTACTCCAGGGTGCACTCGAATGGTTTAAAGCAACTCATTGCACCTTAGTTAAAATTAAAAATAATACACCATAAATAAACAAGTAACACATAACATGGAATATGACTGACAGAGGGAAAAAAAATGGCACCTTTCAATCAGAAAATCAAATATGCCGGCATAATTTGGTTGACAGCGAACTTTACTCCCTCCTGAAGCAGTTGATTCTGGACTGGCACTACCATATTTTATGTAAAGAAGGAAGAGCACAGACCCCTACCCAGTAAATAAATCAATATATATTCCCTTTGCAGTAATCAAATTGGACAAGTTTGCTTTCATAACAATGAATTCTCAAATTGCTGATCGCATTAGAATAAACTAATATCAACTTCCACATTTTATATTGAAGACCACCATCACTATTATAATAAAGAATATCCTGGAACATGTTCTCAGAAAATGCAATCAAAAGCATGCAATAAAGCTCTGAAGAAGACCTCTCTCTACATACATTTTTAAAGTTATTCGCAGCAGCCTTCAAACATTTGCAAACTGCACTTTCTTCAGGAACGGAACGATAAACAGCAAAAGCAGATATGCATTTATTTTTCATTAGACTACTTAAAAAACAACAACATAGCAGCTTAACTTTCATGTGTTGCACTGCACAGCATTCACACACACACACACACACACACACACACACACACACACACACACACACACACACACACACACACGCACACGCACACACACACACACACACACACACACACACACACACACACACACACACACACACACACACACACACACACACACACACACACACACAAAACACACACATACAACACACAGAAAACAGTACCTTTAGACATCAAGTCCGTGCAGCTCGCAGCAGTTGTTTTTTTCCCCTGCAACCAACTGCATATATTGAGGTACTGGAAGCAGGAGAGTCATATCATTTTCTCTTCTGGTGGGATTCTATAGATTCTTGGAAGAACATGTGGACTGTACCAGTGAGACTACATCAGCTATTGCTAGGGGATTCCCATTAATGACAATTTTTTCTTCAAGCCCTTGAGAAAATTCAGTATATTTATTCTTAATAAAAATGTAAATAAATGCTTAAATAAAGTGATTACATCCACAAAACACCATTCCTTTGCACAGCTTACTTCAGAGTGAGCCTTCTAAATAAATTTCATCCACAAACAAAACAGCCATATAAAGCAGTTTTCTTACCGGACAGTACTCCTTCCTGTTCTCACAGCAGACATAATCCCTTGCAGACATAAAAGTAGCAGCTTCCTAAAATCACACACCCTTCCTTTGCACAGCTTACTTCAGAGCAAGCCTTCTAAATAATATAAAGCGATTACATCCACAAATAAAACAGCCAAGAGCAATGATACAGCCTGGAGAGCCTTCTAGCAGTTCCCACTCGCAAAGCATTTGAAACCAGAGCCGGAAATACATGCGCAAGCTCAATTCCGACAGGCTGGTAGCCCTGATGGAGCTGACATCATCGCGCACGCGATGACGTCAGCTCACAAAGCGGGAAAAATAAAAAACAAATTAAAAAAATCGGAAATGAAGGGGTGCCACTCGGAAATCATGGCACCTCATTATTTGGACCCCAAAACTCGGTAAAAACCAAGTAATTTGGGACAGTTGGGAGGTATGCTGCCGACCAGTCATGAATGGAGTCCCACAGGGATCCATCCTGGGTCTTCTCCTGTTTGGCATCTACTTCTCAGAAGTCCAGGCCAACACAGAGGGACTCTGGCTGACCAAATTCGCAGACGGCAAGCTGTGAGCCATTATTAACTCCCCAAGTGATGCAGACATTCTACAGAAAGGCCTCACCAAGACAAATGACTGGTGTCGAAACCATGGCCTTAAGCTTAATGCCAACAAATGTGTCGTCATCCCCGTTTGGGAAAAACTCAGTTACCACTAATTACCACATCAGTGGGAGCCCACTGAACACTGAAGGCATTATAAGAGATCTGGGGACACAGGTTGACAGCAACCTCTCCTTTGACCACCACATTGCCACTGTGGTCAGAAAGTCCTTCTATGCGGCACAACTCATTACCAAGGGTTTTACATCCAGGAAGAAAGAGGTTATCATTTCTCTCTACTCTTCCCTCATTAGACCAATCATAGAGTATAATGCCCCATTTGGCATGTACCTCACTAGACACATGCAACAGCTGGAGAGGCCACAAAAGTACCTCACGAAGAGGATCCTAGGCCTTAAACACATGTCCTACATGGACAGAATCAGACAACTCCAGCTATTCTCTGTCTCATATTGTCTACTAAGAGGCGATCTCTGCTTGACTTACAAAGCCATGTCTGACCCAGCTCTGTTAGAAATGCCACATCTAAAGAAATCTCAATCCCTCCGCACCACATGCTCCAAAAACTTCAACCTCATTACCACAATCAACAGAACATGCTGGAGGGACAGGTTCATAACCCAGAGACTGCCCATGCTCTAGAATAGACTTCCCATACATGTCAAGCAGAGTACCTCACTAGTCCTCTTCAAGAGAAATCTTGATGAGTGGATGGGAAATAGAAAGTTCACCCCAGGGATCACTCTTGTGGCTTTACTTGATAGAGGCAGTGGGGACTAACGATGGGCAGCACAATGCCAGGGCACTTCTATGGGCTAGGCTTGTAAAGGCCCCAGGGCCATTAGCTTAGTACACACCTACGAACCTATGAATAAGCATCCTCATTGGTCCTTTTGGATTTTGTTAGAGTTTTTTTCAAGTTTTAGCTTCTGGTATTTAGGCCCTGCATCTGAATAGGTTTCTGCCTCTTTGCATGTCATGCAGCACTGCGCACTGCCGTGCAATTGTGCGCCAAAGCTGAACAAAGAAATTCAACAAATTATCCCTTAAAACCCAGACAGAAATATCCATTCACCGAGCCCCTCAGTGATCATTTCTGAAAAGCTACCAAGTACCCCTAGTGACAACAGTCTTCAACCTAGAATTATGGATAGTTGGACTACCCTTTTTTCTTCTGCCAACCTTGTTGACTTGGGTCACTTCAGGCAGTGTAGCAATTGCCTCATGTACACAGACAACCCTCTACTAATACCACACTCTAGTACAGATTGCAAGAGATGTATTTACACCAAAAATCTAGAATTCATGCTCTCTCTCACTCAAAACAGTAACACAGAGAAGGCTGTCAACTCACCTACCACTACATATTCACATAGTACCATTACTTATATACATACCACTACTCATACACATAGTACACATCAAACATGTAAATCGACATACGGTGAGGTTCTCTTAAAAAACTTACTGAAACACCAGAGACATCCAAAACACAAAGACTGCTACAGCTAACACAGTCTCCACAGCACTCATGACACACAGCACCACCAGTGTCTCACCCACCAAGCCCTTAAGGCGTAACACTCAAAAAACAAAATTTCTTGTCATTGGAGACTCAGCTGTGAGATACATGAATATCTCACTCACCGGGCTGGACAAGGAGAAAGTCAAGGTCAGCTGCTTTTCCAGTGCAAGATTCACCAAATCACGCAATGCACTCAGGTGTCTCAGCAACAAGTACCTTTATGATTCTATCATAGTTCAGGTTGATGTGAATGACCTGAAATGTACCTCACTGGACTATATGAAAAGAGACATGGTAGAGCTCTCTGAGTATGTGTCCCAGGCAGGTATGTCCCTAGCCTTGAGCAGCATTCTACCCTGACCTAGAATGTGCCACAGTATAAACAAAAATGATTGATTTCAACAATTGGCTTAGTTTTTGGTGTCATTCCAAGGGGATCCAGTACCTGTCTGCCTGGGAAGTCATGGTTGACAAACCTCACTACTTTGCCAGAGATGGTTTGCACCTGGCTCCCCTAGGCTTTTGGCTGCTGGCAAAGGCTGTTGCCTCCACCATAGTGCCTTTTTTAGGCAAGGTCTCTAAAACAACATTACCAATGTGATATTAACCAATAAGAACAAAATAAGGGTCATGCTGCTAAATGCTAGGAGCTTAAACCAAAAACTGCACTCCTTGGAAGCACTTCTATCACTAGAAGATGTAAATGTCTGGGCAGTCACAGAAACCTGGTTTAAGGCCTCAGATAGTATCCCAGTCCTGCAAGGCTACAATGCTTTCCACATCTTTAGACAGCAAAATAAACGTGTAAAAACCAAAGGAGGTGGTGTTTCAATCTATATTAGAGATAAATTCACCTCACATCTAGTTAGACTGGACAACTCCATGGAGTTACTCCAGGTTCAAGTTATGGTGAGTAAGACACCCATTCAAGTCCTAGCCAGTTATAGATCCTCCTCCATGGGTCACAACACCCACAAAGCCTACTTAATCAAACTGAAGACAATCTAAATTTTACCAAGCACACTGGCTATGGAGGATTTCAGTTATCCCACCATCAATTGGGAAACCTGCTGTAGTTCAAACTCACTAACACAAAAGTTCCTTGACTTTGTGAATTCAAATTCTCTGGAGCAAATTATCCATACCTAGACAAGAGGAACAAACATTCTAGATCTGGTCCTCACCAACATGTCAAGCAGGTGCACTACTGCAATTGTTGGACCCTCATTAGTTTTATTTATTTATTTAAATTTGTTGACCGGGAGTGTCCGACTGGACATAGGTCCATTTTCAGCAGAGGCCCGGGGAGAAAAGCTCCACAGTTAAAATAAACAGATAGTAGTTACATTGGATTACATAGCGATTAGCAATTTAAAATAGCAATTACTTACAACATATTTACAGATGAAGAACATAGTACATCAGTAGACAACTAGAATCTTTATCTGTGAAGTACATAACAGACATTAACAAATGTTACAATGAGAAGTTCCTGCTGTATAATAAGCACTAGGCTTATGAGCATCTGATCTTGCTATAATCAAGGTAGTTAGTGGAGTGGAAAGAAAGGTAGTGGATGGATGGGGTGGATGATATTGGAGTGGGAGTTGCAAGGGCATAGCCAGCATGTTTTTAGGTGCGCTTTTAGTAAAATTTTGAAGTGGGTGCATGATGGTATGGAGGTAATTGTGGGTGGGAGTGAGTTCCATAATTTGGCTATGGCGCAAGAGAATAGTGCTTCACCAGCAGAGTTATTGGCTTTAGTGATCTGCAGGTGATTTTTGTTGCTGGATCTTAGTGGTCTGGTGGTGCGATAGGGTTGGAGTATATTCTGGTGGGATGGGACATTTAGTGGATGGTTTACTAGTTTGTGGGCGAGTGAGAGTTGATACCACTGAAGGAGGTGAGGGAGTTCAAGCCAGCCCAGTTCAGCAAGTGAGAGACAGTGGTGACTACGGTAGGATGCCCCTGTGGCGAATTTGGCGATTTTGTTGTAGCAGGTCTCTAGCTTGTTTAGATCGCATTGCCTTAGGTTGGTATATATTGGAGAGGCATAAAGTAGGGTGGAGATAAGGCGGGAATTTGCTATTGAAATCTTTGCTGCTTTGGTGAGAAATTGCTTATTTCTGTATAACGCTCCTAGTTTTTTGTGGACTTTTTTATGGTCATGGATATGTGAATGTCAAATTTTAGTTTATTGTCTATATCCACTCCTAGCAATTTGGTGTGTACAGTTGGGTATATAGTGGTGTTGTCTTTTGCTGTGATGTTAAAGTGAGAGTTGTTTTGAGTATGTTTGGTGGGTTGGAAGATGAGTAGTTTAGTTTTGTTTGGGTTGAGTATTAATTGGGCATCGGATAACCATGTTTCAACAGAGGAAAAGGCTTTCTATGTGACTTTTTGCAGTTTTGGTAGGGACTGGGCTGAGCAGATGATGGTTGAGTCATCTGCGTATTGTAGTGTGTGCCATGTTTGGTGGCAGAGGCTAGATTATTGGTGTAAACAGAGAAGAGTAGGGTCCAAGGATGGATCCTTGGGGAACCCCTATGGAGACAGGTAGTTGGGGAGATATGTCATTATGCCATACAACGGATTGTTGGCGGTCAGACAGGTAACTCTGAAACCAGTTGGTGACTGATTGTGAGAAGGATAGGTTATTGAGGACAGAGATAAGTTGTTTGTGTGGGACCATGTCAAATGCTTTAGATAGGTCTAGGAAAGTAGCAGAGGAGAGATAGCCATTGTTTTTGTGCTGAAGGATAGTGTTAGTAAAGGAAAGTAAGGCAGTGGTCGTGCTATGGTTTGGTCGGAAACCATGCTGAGTACTGGAAAGGAGGTTGTTAGTAAGGAGGTAGTCTGAGACCTGAGAGTGTATGCATCTTTCTAGTATTTTGGAGAGTGGAGAGAGAATAGCTATGGGTTGGTAATTGGTTAGTTCTGTGGAGGCTCTGCCTTTGTGGAGGGGAATTATATGTGATACTTTCCACAGTGTGGGAACGTAACTTTCTGACAGAGAATCAGTTAATCAAGATGGATACTGGGTAGGCCAGAGCATCAGCTGCGATTTGTAGGTATTCACTTGGGAGGTTGTCTGCTGCTAATTTGGTGGGTTTAAGTTTAGTTAATAGTTTTTTTATGTTGGAGGTAGGTACAGGAGAAAAAGAGAAGGCAGTGGGGAGATTACTAGTTGAAGGTGTGGGTTGGAGGGGAAGGGGGTTGTGTTGTTTAGCTAGTGATAGTATGGTTTGGGTGAAGTGTGTATTGAATGAGGTAGCAATATTTTCTGAGGAGTGAGGGATGTTAGGAGGAGGGGTATTGACTTTACCTGGGTGGAGGATGGAGTTTATGGAGGACCAGAATTGTTTGGGGCTGTGTTGTGAGGAGTCTAGGGCAGACTGGTAGTATTGGTATTTGTCCTGTTTTATTAGCTTTTTGACTCTATTGCGTAGTTCTAGGAATTTCTGTCTAGTTGGGGGGGGGGTTGGTTTTGCGCCAGTGCTCCCAGGCTTTATCCCTGTTTTTCATTTCTGACTTAGTGGTTTTTTTGTAGCCATGGGGAGGGTTGTGCTTTGGTTCTGGAAAATCTTATGGGGGCATGGTAATTAAGGATGTTCAGGAAGGTAGTATTAAAAAATTCAACTGCGTCATCTAGACTGAGGTACTTTAGAGGATGCCAGTTACATTCTTTGAGGGATGAGATGAATGTGAGTGGGTTAAAGTTTAGTTTTTTACGTATTTGACGGTAGATGACAGGTTTAGCTTGGTATAGGTATTTTTTGAGTAGGAATGTTGGGGAGTGATCACTGAGGCTATCTGATAAGCAGCCTGTTATATATGACTGGGGGCTCTTACTGGCTAGGATCCAGTCCAGGGTAGTGTGCTTGCTGGAGTTTTTATTTATTCTGGTTGGCGACTGGACTAGTTGGGTGAAGCCATGAAGGTGTACATGATCGGTTGGATTGTTGCCAGAACATGATTGCCAGTCAATATTGAAATCATCTAAAATGATAGTTTCTTGGGGGAGATGGTGGGTAGACCAGCTGAGGAGGTTTTCTAGTGGAGGGATGTTTTGGCCAGGTGGGAAGTAGCATCCAATTATGTTGATGGTTTTGTTTTGGTTTATTTTGAGGTTGGTATATATTATTTCTTCATTGCCTGTTCGTGGAGCTGATGATTTTAAGAGCTGGATGTTTAGATGCTGTTTAAATATTATAGCTACACCACCTCCTTTTTTGTTTAGCCGGTCTTCTCTTAGTATGCCGTAACCTGTAGGGAGTATTTGCTCACTGGTAATGTGAGGTTTTAGCCAGGTTTCTGTCAGGATGACTATATCTGGGGAGTACAAGTCTATGGTGGCATGGAGTTCATGGACTTTGTTGGATATACATCTAATATTTAGGCTTAGTAGAAGGAAGTCACTTGGCTTTCTATTGGCTGTAATATGGGAGAAGTTGTGGTTTCTAGTCTGATTATGAGGATTGGGGTTGGAGATGGTAGGGCCAGGGTTGGGGTGGATGTCTCCACTTAGGGCTAGTTTTGATATGCATGAGATGATTAGTTTTCTCAGTTTTTGAATGTGTTTGTTTATAAGGGAAACTTTATGATTGTGCTCTGTGGGTAATAGGTATGGTGGGAGGGTTACTATGTTAAGTTGTAGGGATGCTTTATGTTTGAGTAATATGGTTGGTAGAATATGTGGGGGGTGCATAGGGATGGTTCTTGAGCTGGTGGGAGGGGAGCTGAGTGTGGGTGAGACATGAGTGGTGGTGTGAGTAGTAGTACAGTGGTAGTGGTTGAGTGGGGGAATGATGGAGCTTTGGTAGGATGTAAGATATGCAAGGAGAGTGCATGCAGTGAGCATAGGTAAGGCATGCTTGTACATGTTAGTTGAGGAGGTATGATAGTCGTGGGAAGATGGAGGAGGTAGTGTTGGGTTAGCGCTGTGGTTGGCTATTGGAAATATGGGAGGGGTTTGAGTGCAATAAAGGTGGGACCACTGGGGCCAGGAGGGAATATGGGGCAGGGTGGGGAGCAAAGCGGGTAGAGACCCTGTTAGTTACTCGTATGAGGGGGCTGGAAGCAATCAGTTAACAAAGTTAACTGATAAATGAACATATGATAGTGACAAGGGTGGTTGTAGTTTTAAAAATGGTGCCTGTCACAGGTAATATTTATTAACTTTGGGATTGTCTTAAGGTAATAAACAGGGAAGGGGGAGGGGAGAACAAGGGTGTGAGCAGGCAGTTCGTTGTACTGCTGCTAATGAGCCAAAGCAAAGACAAGTATGTGTTAAGAAACAATCACAATTTACCAAGGACTGCTCTGAAACTGTAAGTCATTTCTTAATTTCTCAGGTGGAAAAACAGGATAACCTTGTATCAGTAGGCTACTGTGGTCACAGTTTAAAGTAACAAACACACAGTATTGATCAGTTATGGATACTATTTGCTAACAGAAGGGAATAAGAGAAAGTGGAAGATGTGTGTGTGTGTGTGTGTGTGTGTGTGTATGTGTGTGTGTGTGTGTGTGTGTGTGTGTGTGTGTGTGTGTGTGTGTGTGTGTGTGTGTGTGTGTGTGTGTGTGTGTGTGTGTGGTGGGGGTGGCTGCTTACAAGCCAAAGCAGAGTGCTCTCCAGGGGAAAATTAATATTGGCTCAAACAGGTAGACACATACTCAAAGTTAACTGTAGCTGTTTGCAGACAGTTCAGACCTGGACTGCGCTTTTCTTACAAGAATGATAAAGGTGGTACCGCAGCTGATACTTAAGAGTGGTGTTAGGTTCAAAGTTAACTTTAGCTGTTTGCAGACAGTTCAGGCCTGGACTGTGCTTTTCTTACAAGAATAGCCCCAGTACTGAAATTGAGGAGTTATCTTAGATAAACCGTAGTATGGGGGAATTTATTCGTTCCAGTTAGTAATTCAGAGAGTAGCACTAAGTAACAAAAATAACGTTAAAATGTCCTCCTTGATTACGAATAAGTGTGGTTTGGAGCATTTAAATGCTTCATACACGAAACTTTTGTGTATTACAAAAAAATGGGGTTTAATTTTTCTTGAAGTTGAAATAAACTCATTTCTTTTTCTCTTGTGGGCTGTGACAACACTTTCATAAATACCAAGTACTGTTTTGACAATAGTTTAAGTAGCAACTTGTACATTTCATGATAGACATCCGAGTATATAGGTAGCTGGTCTTGCTTTCTTTCTTTTTAAAGTATTGTAAAATGTATTTAAGGTGTACACATTTTTTATATTTGGCATCATATTTATGTTTTTTAACTGTATTAATTTTATAAACACATAAGTTGTTCACCTTTACATTCTTAATTTTTAACTTAATAATTTATGGAATTGAGGATACGGAAGATGTCACTTCCTGTTTTGTTGTTATATAGCGAGTGCATTTCTTCATTCTATATTCCCTCTGAAGAAGCTACAGAATCCTGTGGCGAAAACGCTTGTTTTTCACGAATAAATTGCGTTCAGGACTAAGCTGTGGAGTTTACTTTGCTGACAAGGACCTCGTTAGTGATTTTAACGTGTTTTTTTCCTTTTGCGTCAGTTTGTAGTGTGTTTATACGAGGCGTCCTGTTTGTTCGGCATTGTTTCACTCCACCAAACTTATGGCAGGTGGCAATGATAACATCAATCTTGACTTTGCCGGCTTACTTGCCGGTTTAACGGAAAAGCTCGACCAGCTTAACACGAGGATAGATGACATACAAGCTGCTATATGGATGCCGAGAGCGGCAGCCCCAAATGGTGAAAACTTTACATCTTTGAGTCAAGCCAGTCTGGATGACTGGATTCCAGCAGGACAACCGGAACGTCAACAACCTTCTAACCGTTCTACCTTGGGGTTAACTAACAGTACGGTCGGTACTGCCTCAATACCTGGTGATGGACTTTCAACTGGTGAAATGGCAGGACGTCCAGCTAGTTATGCTGGTGCTGTGACTAACGAATCCCCTAACTCACGGACTAATAGAACTGAAACAGTGAGTTTTAACAACAGACTTAATGTTACAAATTCTGGCTTGCCAGATTTAGGGGGTTGGCTACTGGACACTGCCAATTTGACTTTTGGACAGCCAAATATGCTAATTAACAATGAAGCACCAAACAGTAGAAATGTATCTGTAGCAGATAAATTGAAATTATTTGATTCTAAACTGCTTAAGTTGAAAAAACTACAGCTAGAATCTTCCTACTTTAAACAATGTGTTAGTGAGAATCTAATACCAAAAGGGCTACATAATAGTTTTGTACCATCTGGTTTAATAATTGACCAGGCCTTTCTCACTGACTTAGAAGAACTTTTCCAACAGCAGGGGATTCAGCTGTTGGAACTTATTATCAAGTACTATGCACAACACATAGACTTACTAATGGATGAAATTAACAGCTTAGATAATGATATAAAAACAGATTTGGACTTCAGCAGATATAAATTTGACTACGGTAGGATCCTATCTAGTATTGATACTTTGTTATTTAAGTTGAAGGCCAATAAAAGTAAAAAACTTGTTAGAGATAGGGAAGCCTACTCTAACAATTGTGCTTATCCCAAACTGAATGGACTTAAACCTACTCGATTAAACCCTGTAAGTGACAGTCAGACTTCAGACATAATTGATGACAGGGGAGGCTTGGACGACATAATAGAGGAGAGTAATGAGGCCCATAGTAGTACAGGACCAAGACGGAGTAACAGAATAAAAGTTTTTTCTAGAAACTATGGTGGGTCTGGTAACAATCAGAACAATTCAGGTGGTACTAATAATGTAGTTAACCATAGTAGTGGCAGTAACAATAACAATTTTTTAGGCCAACGCAAGAACAGGCCTTACACGAACAGGAGAAAGAACTAACAACAGTGTTAGACACTGATGATTTACCCCTCCCACATTCTGCACACAATTCCCCTGTCATACTTACAAATAGGAACAGAGATTTTAAGATCTACAATTTCTCTGATATTACTCTTGATGAGCAACTAAAAGAATTGCTAGCTTTTGGCAATACTTTTGTCCCTAGTAACTCTGGGAGTATATCTAGGGAAATTATTGAACTGAAATGTTTCGTAAGGAAAATGAACTTAAAGTTGTTGTTTAACCAACTAAATGACGTGGATAATCAAAACACTGGAGGGCGTAGTAATGCACTATCGAATTTAAAACTAGCCAGTGTTTTCAACCCACCACTACATGTAGATCTACAATTATTTGAGAATATTTGTGAAGTAGACTTCAGGCACCTAGCTATGAACAACACTTATAGAGTAAACCAAGGTAACTCGAACATCTCCAAGGAACAACTTATGTTATTGGATGAACTTTCTCGGTTACCAGTACGTTTAATAAAACCTGACAAGGGAGGTGGCCTGGTTCTACTAGACAACATCACATATAATGAAAAAATGACTAGGGTGTTAAACACTGATGCATACATTGAGGCTTCAAGGAATGAAGTGAATGGACAAACTCATAGGATCAGGGGTTATTTTAGGGATTTACTACTGACTGGGAAAATTGATATAGACTTATACAACTATATTGATATAAATTGCCCAAAAATACCTGTCATGTTTGGAATCCCTAAGATTCATAAGAGCATTAATGACCCCCCTATGAGGGCTTTGATAGACGGGAGGTCGTCTATCACATACCCCTGTTCAAAACTTATTACCAACATTTTGGACAAGTACATCAAAGCCATCCCCAGTATATGTAAAGACTCGTGGTCTTTCCTTCGTAACATTAATGATGTTCCATATAATGGGGAAAACAACTTCTTAACTATCGACGTGGTAGACCTATACACTTGTATACCACATCAAGAAGCGGTAGAGTGGACTGGTTCCATGCTTCGTAGTTCAGGGGCTTCAAAGTTAGAAGTGGACTTGGTAACAGAACTACTTGACATTGTTTTAACCTCTAACTATTTCACCTTTAATGGTGATTTTTACCTCCAAAAACTTGGTGTGGCGATGGGTTCCCCTTGTGGGGCAGGAGTAGCAAATTACGTTATGGGGTACTGGGAAGCCAACTTCTTAAGAAAGACTCCTGGAATAATGGAATCTATCGTATTCTATACCAGGTTCTTGGACGATATTTTTATATTGTTCAAGGGCTCGGAATTAGAAGCTGCAGGTCTAGTTGAAATTATGAATTCAACAACAGAATTTCTAAAATTTACATCTAAATTCTCAACATGTGAGATTGACTATCTTGATGTCAAGTTAGTAAAGGACTTGGCAATTGGAAGATTGACCTCATCCGTATTTAGAAAGTCGACATACTGCAATTCATTCTTACACTTCTCTAGTTTCCATCCGTTTCAACAGAAACGGTCCATTGTAAAAGGACAACTTGTGAGGGCAGGAAGAATGTGCAGTACTTTGAGCGACTTTACAATAGAATGTGAACTACTGAGAGAAATGTTTGGCAACCGAGGGTACCCTGATCAAATGCTGGCAGATTTGGTTGAAGAAGTGACCAACAAGAGAGTAAATGGTTTCTACAAACCTCTATTATTCCAACAAGATCTTATGGATGTTGTCTCTATCACCAATGCATCATTTACTGAGATTAATGTGGTCAATGGTGAGATGAGCACATCCATAATTTTAAGTGAAGAACGTGACTACTCCTTGAGTTTTATAACTACCTTTAGTAGCAATTCTAGAGGGGTTTTGGCCATAATACGTAAAAACTGGCACTTTATTTCCTCAAATTCATTCCTGGCTGATAAACTGGGAAATAATCCAAGGTTTATCTTTAAGAGATCACACAATTTGAAGGAACTGACACAGAGGGATGTACCAGTAAACACATTTCAGAAAAGAAAAGGTATGTTTAAATGTGGTTTCTGTAAATTGTGTAATAAGGTTAGAATAGGAGAAACTTTTATGGTCAGGGATAGGAAGTACAACATTCGTTTCACATTAAATTGTGAAAGCAAATCTATCATTTACATAGCCATGTGTGTTTGTTGCCAAGCGTTCTACATCGGAAAAACGGACCGCAGGCTCCGAGACCGAATGTACGAACACATGTACGCTATTAAGATCAATAAAAATGATAACGCACTGGCAAAACACATAGGTTTAAATCCAGGCCATAGTTTTCAGTTTATGGCCATTGACCAAGTGCCCATAAAGATGAGGGGTGGTCCTTTTTCGCTAATCTTGGAGAATAGAGAACTGGAATGGCAGTTACGCCTGGATGCGTTTAGGCATCCTGGCTTGAATAGTAACTGTAATATAGCCCCAGTACTGAAATTGAGGAGTTATCTTAGATAAACCGTAGTATGGGGGAATTTATTCGTTCCAGTTAGTAATTCAGAGAGTAGCACTAAGTAACAAAAATAACGTTAAAATGTCCTCCTTGATTACGAATAAGTGTGGTTTGGAGCATTTAAATGCTTCATACACGAAACTTTTGTGTATTACAAAAAATGGGGTTTAATTTTTCTTGAAGTTGAAATAAACTCATTTCTTTTTCTCTTGTGGGCTGTGACAACACTTTCATAAATACCAAGTACTGTTTTGACAATAGTTTAAGTAGCAACTTGTACATTTCATGATAGACATCCGAGTATATAGGTAGCTGGTCTTGCTTTCTTTCTTTTTAAAGTATTGTAAAATGTATTTAAGGTGTACACATTTTTTATATTTGTGATCATATTTATGTTTTTTAACTGTATTAATTTTATAAACACATAAGTTGTTCACCTTTACATTCTTAATTCTAACTTAATAATTTATGGAATTGAGGATACGGAAGATGTCACTTCCTGTTTTGTTGTTATATAGCGAGTGCATTTCTTCATTCTATATTCCCTCTGAAGAAGCTACAGAATCCTGTGGCGAAAACGCTTGTTTTTCACGAATAAATTGCGTTCAGGACTAAGCTGTGGAGTTTACTTTGCTGACAAGGACCTCGTTAGTGATTTTAACTTTTCTTACAAGAATGATAAAGCTGGTACCGCAGTTGAATACTTAAGAGTGGTGTTAGGTTCAAAGTTAACTGTAGCTGTTTGCAGACAGTTCAGACCTGGACTGCGCTTTGCTTACAAGAATGATAAAGGTGGTACCGCAGTTGAATACTTAAGAGTGGTGTTAGGTTCAATGTTAACTGTAGCTGTTTGCAGACAGTTCAGACCTGGACTGCGCTTTTCTTACAAGAATGATAAAGGTGGTACCGCAGTTGAATACTTAAGAGTGGTGTTAAGTTGGCGAGACACTGAGCTCCTCATGGGGCCTGTAGCAGAGTGGATTGTAGTTTTTTTTGGTTAAAACTGACCACAAATCAGTTACCTTCAAATATACACTAATACCAGCACTCACAAAGTGTGAAATCAGACTAAAATACTTCACCAAGGCAAACTATACCCTCCTAGGTGAAGGTATGAATTCATTCCAAGCCCCACCCCAAGATGAAAGTGGTAACTATGCCAAGGCTTACACTAAAACCCTATACAATCACTTGCATAAATATATAAACTCACTGTACCAGAAAGAATCAAAGCCAGAGCCCCAAGTAAAATCAAGCTGCCATGATGGACTTACAGCATCAACAAACTCTACAATAAATGCAAAAAGTTGCTGCCCAAGAAAACAAAGAAAAGGACCCAACAATCGAAAAGCACCCTCCTCAGCTTTAACAGGCAAATAAGACAACTTATCAAATCTTCCAAGAGCTCCTTTGACAGAAACCTAGCAAGTACTACCAAAGATAACAATATGGCCTTTTACAGATATGTACATAACCGAAAGGTTAGGACCCAAACATGCAGAACTGGTGGCCAACGGTATCACACACACTGACTCCACAGAGGTAGCAGAGCTGCTAGATTTGGCAAAAAATTTCACTCCCTTATTCACCCCCCCAACTTACAACAAACCCTCCTCCAAACTTGCCCCCCACCTTAGATATCTGAAGAGCAGGTCCTCAAAACCCTGTCCAAGGCAAGGAACACAGCCTCTATGGGACCAGATGACATCTCAGACTGTCTTCTAAACAGGCAAAAACATGAACTAGCATCACCACTAAGTACCCTTTTCAATCATAGCCTAACCACAGGCTTTGTTCCTGTGGAATGGAGAACAGCAACAGTTATTCCCCTCCAAAAAGGTGGCCTAGCAACAGACCCGGGGAATTACAGACCCATAAGCCTGACCAGCCTCATCTGTAAGGCCATGGAATGTATCATTATGGACCTCATAAATAAAGACATAGGTGACCTAAAAACCCTGGATCCTACCCAATTTGGCTTTGTGAAGCGCAGATCCTGCCTGTTAAATCAGGTAAATTTCTTTGAAAGTTTGACCAAGGCCATTGATGAGGGCAAATCTGTGCACCCAGCATACTTCGACTTGGCAAAAGCTTTCAACACAATCCCACATTCAGGCATTACCAATAAACTTAGCAAACTGAATGTAAACCCCTTCGTTGTAAGATGGGTTGCCAACTGGTTTACAATCCGGACACACACTATCAAAGTGGGTGACCCCACAATAACCAGTAGACCTGTTACCAGTGGGGTGCCACAGGTGTCAGTGCTGGGCCCCCTACTGTTTGGTATATACTTCTCAGAAGTTCAGGTCAAAGCTAAAGGGTTGTGGCTGACCAAGTTTGCAGATGACTGCAAACTAGGTGCAATCATTAAATCCCCAAATTATGTCAGTATACTCTAGGATGGTCTCACACAGACCAACGACTGGTGTTTTAGACAAGTTTTCAAACTGAATGCAAAGAAATGCATCACCATTCTCTTCAGCACAACCAATGTCCCTTCATACTATCACATTAATAACAATAACCTAAGTATCTATGAAGTGGTGAGGGACATGGGATCACAGGTTGACTGTGACCTTAACTTCAACCACCATAGCTCACTTGATTAGTAAAGGCATCATCTCGAGAGCAAAAGAAGTTATAACCCCTCTCTATTTAGTGCTTATCTAACCCATAATTGAGTATAATGTCCCCATTGTGTATGTACTGTACTAAACATCTACAGCAATTAGAGAGACTTCAGAGGTTTCTAACAAAGAAGATCAGGGACCTTCAGCATGTGCCTTACATGGACCAACTAAAATCCATGTCACTATATTCTCCGTATCATATAGACTTCTTAGGGGAAACTTATGCTTGGCGTACAGAGCAACCCAAGACCCAAACCTAATGAACTTACTGCATATCCATAAATCAAATGGGTCTAGGACTACTCATTCCAGGGACTTAAATATGGCCTGCAACTTAAATAAGACATGCTGGAGGGACAGATTTTTCTCCCAGCAACTGCCACGTCTTTGGAACAGGCTATCAATTCATGTGAAACAGCACCTCTATGACACTGTTCAACAGGAACCTGGATGAGCGGATGGGACACCGTAAATTCTTACCAGGGATAGTGCTCAAAACCCTCCAAGACATGGGCAGTCATTACTAAATGCAATCTTGGGTATTGACTAGTACCTCTACGGTATTACATTAGGTCGAAATGGCTAGACTTAAAATGACCTCCGGGTCAACAGCCTAGTAATCGCCTGTGATCCTATGATCTATTTGTATAAGGGAGTTAGAATTTACTATCTCTATTAATATTTGAGTATATCCAACCTTTGTTGTATAAGTGATCCAGTTAAGGAATGCATATTGGAAGCCACCCATCAAAAAGGTATTTTTATTTATGCATAGTTCAATAAGTACATTTAGAAATATTTTATGATCTCAGTGGAAATAGTAGGTGATCTGTAGCAGGCTATTGAATGATAATTTGTTCTGTTTAGGGTAATTTGAAGTTCAATAATTTCTGTTTGTGGGTAGTCAGGAATCTGTCAAGAAAGATTATAGAATCTCTACCTGAAGTACAAATACAGGAATCCTTGTCAAAAATAAAAATGCAGGGAGTGAGAAAATTTTTATTAAGAAATAGACGAGTGTTTCTTTTAAGATGCCGTGAGAGCTAAACTATTTAAACATAATAGAGACACCCTGTGGATGGAAGGTTAGTCTCAGACATTTCAGAATCACAAAAACATTTAGGAAGAAAAGAAATTAAAAAATAAATAAATAAAATGCTCAAACTAGGCATGACAGATGTGCCATAGAGAGACTAGAGCAGCCCAAGACAGCCAGTCCCAAAACCTGATGGAAATATTACATTCTTAATGATTTTAGGGAAAGTGAAAAATACATTTCAAAGTTTGATCACTATCCCATACTCAAAACTGATGCATTGATAGAGAACCTCTGGAAGCCCAGACTCTTTCCATCACTTCATTGGACTTGTTTTCAGTGAACCTGATGGAGAGATACTGGCTCTGTCAAAGATAAAATAGCTTTAGTAACCCCCTGATGGTTTATTATTTTTAATACATAATATTAATATTTAGCATACATGGAGCCCCAGCCACTTTTCAGACACTGATAGACGAAATATTTAAGCTTTAAGTCTCACTCACAATATGCTGCAACATACCTACATGATGTGGTTATTCATTCAGAGGACCAGGAATCTCACAAACCTGAAGTGCAGGCTGTGTTATTATCCATAGGTTGGAGTCTATATTAGAACTCCAACAGGGCATAAAAGCGAACGCCCTTACGTTGACACAGCATAACTGAAATGGCTAACTCGTTTTTCCCAGAGAAAAAAATTGCTGGGCCATTGTTGGGACTTTGCCATTTCCTCCACTGCAGTATGATCTCGGAGTTGGTATATTTAAGTAGGGGCTGTTCTGGCCATTCGAGATTTAGTCATTTCGGTTTAGCTGTGTTGACGTAAGGGCATTCGCTCTTCTGCCCTGTCGATGTTCTAATATAGACCCCATAGGATGGGCAGGAATGACTGTAAATTCTAAGAAAGGCAAACCTTGTAAGGTGAAAGTCAAGCAGTTAGGGTACCTGGGTCTACTTCATGTTGTCGAAGGCCGACAATATCGAAGCTGATATTGTCGGCACCAAATTAGCGAAAGCAAAAAACATTGAACGTTTAAACGGAAATCTCCGTAAGGGGAAATTTCCATTTAGTTCAATGTAGTGCGGTCTCGGAGTTGGTATATTTAAGTAGGGGGGTGCAGGGGGGCTTACCCCCCCCCCCACTTGCAAAGGTAAGTTTTTATTTATTTTTGTTTTTAGGCATTTTTTTATCTTTCAATGTTTCAGAATTCGATTATATGGTGTCGACCATATCAGATTCGATATTCTGAAACTTCGATAAGATAATATAGACGCAGGTACCTAATGGGAGGAGAGGTGGAAAGACCACAGCTAGAAAAGTTAGAGGCCATAAAAACTGCCTTATACTGTCTACTAAGAAATGACTGAAGATTTTTCATGGACTAGTTGGTTACTACAGAAATTTTGCACCTAATTTTGCAACTATTGATTGTCCTTTGACGTGTCTCAAAAGAAGGAAAGCTTCTATCAAAGTGCAATGGTCCCTTGAGGTATACAGCACATTTAGTCATAAAGGATCCTGTGTTCTGAACCTTTGTTAATAACTCCTCATTTTACAAAGGAGTTTACCTTATATAGTGGCATATTAGAGGTAAGTTTGGGGGTAGAGTTGTTCTAAGACATTCAGGGTGAAGAGACTCTCATTTGCTACATCAGTTGGAAAATGAGCAAAGCATAAAAGAAACACTCAGTTATTGAACAAGAGTGCCTAGCAATAATGTGGGCTGTCTATGCCTCAAAATACTATTTATTGGGTAGGCACGTTAATTTGGTTTGCAAATGTTAAATACAGAAACTGATGGCATTACAAACTTGTATCCCTGGACACTACCTCTCCAACCTTTTCAGTATAGCATGGGCTAGTCAATGAAAATGCTGATGGTCTGTCCAGGGCTTACAACCCATTGTTATGATTCTAAAACCTTGGGTTTGTACATGGAGGTGGGTAGTTGACGTGAACATGTACAAGTGCCTTTAAGTGTGTAACATGTTGACTGGAAAATGTGCAAGATGGTTTTAAGCATACTGCACTATGGTACATGGAACTATTCTCACAGCAGTTCATTTGATAACAAGGTTTAATTGAAAATCATGATTGTACATCATAAGGTTAACTAGAGAGGTAGTTTCTCACCTGCAGGATCATTAGAAGTGAGGTATGGGACAGCCCATTTGGGGAGGCCCCACCAACATTCCCAGCTAATTATATCAACTCCAAGATCATGCATCAGTGGGGAACGAGTAGATTCCCAGTCTCCAGTATATCACCATCTCACACACACAACAGCTAACATTAAAAGACTTCTTAGTGCGAGCAGATGGCATAATGGTTATGGTCTTCATCTCTCATGCATAAGGTACAAGGTTTGATCTTGACGTCTGGACAATGTCTACATGGAATTGGCATGATCTTCTTGTGGGAATATGTGGGCAGAAGCATAGACTCTAGATGTTGCTTTTAGGGGGAAGAGTTGTATAGATCAACCACTTTGCGCATCAACTGTGGTGTGCAGTAACCTCAAGATAGGAGAACATGGCATACAGACTGCACACCATGTCAAAGCTAGCCACTTGACAATGTAAAAATATAGCTCTAAGTGATTCATTCATGTTGACTAATATCACCAAATGGATATGGGTATTTGCAGTGATAAGTGGGCCGAGGACCCAGCTTACTCCAACCTATACCGTGGACTCATGCTAATGGTGGGAGGGGTGTGTGCACCAGCCGTAAAGCCCAGCAGTCCTGGGTCAATAAGTTACTGGACAGACAGTGTCCAGTTGCTCAGCTTGGATTACCAGGGATAGCTCTGCTGAGCAAACGCTGGACATAAAAATAATCAACCTGCCAGAACTATGCTACACTGTGTAGGTTCACTGGCAGGATGCAGCTTGGAAGTGGATAACATTTATTTATTTTATTTATTTTACATTTGTTGACTGGGATAGTCCAACTGGATACATGTCTATTTTCAGCGGAGGTCTGGGGAGAAAAGCTCCCAACTTACAAACAGATAAAGACAAGCAAGTTACAGTATATGCACAAACATATTGTATTAACATACAAGTTACAGCCTCACATTTCAAGCCTATGAAGAATACAGTTTATATTCAGTAATATATACAAATATGTTACAGTTTCTCTTATCAAACCTATAGGTGCAGCTTATATACAGAGTATCTGCAAAGATGTTACAGTTTCTCTTTTTAAACCTTTTAGTGTAAGAGATTAGTCGCTGTGAATAAAAAATTACAGGGATATGGAAGTAGATGATGCTTTAGTCAGGGTTAGAGTAAGGACATAACCAGTGAGTTTTAAAATACTGGGTTAGATTTGTTTGAACTGATTAAGGGAGGGGGTTCAGAGTAAGGTCAGATGGGACTGAATTCCAGGTTTTGCCTACTGAATTCGCAAACAAAGATTCTCCAGATAGGTTGTTAGCTTTAACAGATTAGACCAAAAGTTTTGTAGTGGAACAAAGTGACCTAGTGTTTTTGTAGGAATGGAAAATGTTTTTAAGGGAGGGTGTTTTTTTCTGGATGGTTAATAACTTTGACTACTATAATAAGTTGATTATATTGAATTAGCCTGGGGAGTTCTAGTTATCCTAAGAGGTTTAGGTTTTGACAATGGTGTGTCCTGTAGGGAGTTCCTGTGGCAAATCTGGCAATTTGATTGAAGCAGCTAGAGAGTTTGCTGAGATCAGTTTTGTTCAAGTTAGGTGAGTATTCGTGAGGCATAGAGTAGACTTGAAAGCAGATGGGTACGGGCAATGGCAGTCCTAGCTAGAGGGGTGAGAAAAGATTTGTTTTTGTATAGGGAGCCAAGTTTTTTTGTTAATGGTTTTAATAGTTTGGTTTACATGCATATCATATTTGAGGTTGTTGTCTATTATAACACCCAGGAGTTTGGTATGCATATCTGATGAGATTATGGTCCCATTGTTAGATGTTATAGTAAAAAGGTTGAGAGGATTTGTGAGTAGGGGAGAAGAGCAATAGCTTTGTTTTATTAGGGTTTAATATCAGCTGTTGATTAGAGATCCAGTTTTCCACTGTATTAAAGGTTTTCTGGGTTAAACTAAGGAGATCTTTAGGAGTAGAGGCTGAGCAAATCAGGGTGGAGTCATCCGCGTATTGTATACAGGTTGTGTCTGGGATTGCAGTGTGGAGGTCACTGATAAAGAGGGAGAAAAGAAGGGGACCTAATATGGAGCCTTGAGGGTTCCATATCAGGAGCCCTCAAGGCTCCATATGACCGTACACACACGATCGTAAGGAGGAGGCTGGACCACCTATGTATTTAGGAGACAAGATGGAAGGGCAGTGCAGCAAAGCCACTTGGCTTGGGATCCAGAGTCTACTACTCAGGAGGACAAGCTATAAATGGTGTGGGAATTGTGATGAGGCAGAGGCTTCAGAAGGCAGTGAGGGATGTCATCAGAATTTGTGATCGACTCATGGCAATTTGACTCCAGATATATTTACAGCCTTAGCCTATGCCCCACTGCAGGGTTGTCAAAGTGAGGAAAAGAGTACATACAGACAGCAGTTGCAGGACCTACTAAATAAAGCAGGACAACATAAGTTGGTGTTGATAATGAGTGACCTGAATGCACATATAGGGACAGACAGGCAGAACAGGATATGTGGACTGCCTGGGTCCACATGGGTGGGGCAACAGGAATAAAGAAGGAGAGGCCATTCTAGACTTCTGCCTGGCAAATAGATGATGGTAACCATCATGTGGTTCAGAAAGAGACAGTCACAAGATCATATACAGGAATGGCCAACATGCAACTCAGGTAGACTTCCTCTTAGTAAAGAAAGGACACTGGAGTAGAATAAGTGATTGTAAAGTCATCCCCACTAAAACATTTGGTCAACAGCATAAGCCACTAGTTGCCACAATCAGATACAAGCAGTAGTTGGAGAAGGTTCTGAGGTCAACAGACACAGTTGACTGGAGAGATAGCACAATAATTCAAGGAATTACCAGGGCTCTAGCACCTCAGGAGGAAGAGCAAATAGGTGGAGCTGAAGAATGTTAGTGCCTCAAAACAGCATGCATAATGAGGATGGAATAGATATGCATCCAAGCCAGCTATGAAAATAAGGTACATAAGGAAAGCTGGTGGTGGAATGCAGACATCCAGGAAGTCATCCAAAGAAAGAAGGAGTGCAGGAAAAAGAGGGAGACAGAAAAGTTGGATCAGGCTAAGAAGAAATACTGGTTAACTAATAAAGAGACTAAGAGAGCAGTTGCAATAGTGAAGAACAAGGCATCAGAGGCACACAACCAGTTTCTGGAAAGTGACTCAGTAGATGGCACAAAGAAACTCTGTCAGGTTGCAAGACAAAGACAGAAAGATGAAGAAGATGGTCATCAGACACCCCTCATAAGGGATGCCAGCAACAACCTGCACACCAGTCCACAGCAGATCTAAGGCAGATGGATGGAGTACTTCCAGAAGCTTCTGAATGAAGAATACTCCACAGAAGTTGTACTGCCCCAGACACAGCCTACAATGAAAGAAGAGGAGGACCCCACACAAGAAGACAATCTGGAGAAGAAGATCTGAGAGAGACAGGAAGAATTCGGGAAACGAGAGCATCCAGCAAAGAGGGGGATGGAGTGTGTGAGAGAAGATCTGCAACAGTCAGGCATGAGTCCCAAGGAAGGTAGGAGTGTAGCACTGAATCAAGAGAGATGGAAACAGTTGACACGACACCCCGACGCCATGTAGAAAAAGAGAGTTGTTGATAATGAGGATATTTTATATATATATATATATATATATATATATATATATATGTGTGTGTGTGTGTGTGTGTGTATATATATATATATATATATATATATATATATATATATATATATATATATATATATATATATATATATATATATATATATATATATATATATATATATATATATATATATATATATATATATATATATATATATATATATATATATATATATATATCATTACCTTATCAAAAGCAAATGCTTACATAATCAAACCAAATAACATCAATTTACAAAGACTGAATCACAAAAAAAGGAATGTTTTATGAAAGGAAGGCTGCACTCCAAATATTCCCAGCTAATTATATATACCAACTCTGAGATCGCACAACAGTAGGGAAAGGATAGATTCCCAGTCCCCAATGTATTGACATCTCAGAGACAAAACAGCTAGCATTAAAAGACTTATTTTTTAAGCCAGCAAATCAAAGAAAACAGAATGCTCGCTCCTTTGTGCAGTCAGTATTTTGAACTACAACTATCTATCTATCTCTCTATATATCTATATCTTTATATCTATCTTTATTTATATATATATATATATATATATATATATATATATATATATATATATATATATGTATATATATATATATATATATATATATATATATAAAGTATATAAATATATATATTTATCTAGTTCTCTTTCTGTCTCTCACACACACATACACACACACACACACACACACACACACACACACACACACACACACACACACACACACACACACACACACACACATATAGATATATGTGTGTGTGGGTTCACTACATAATACCAAAATTCCACAGTCCTGAGACTCTGAAAACAGAAGACAAGAATCTCGAGACTGCAGAATCTCGATCTAAAAAAAAAAATAAAGAGTAAAACATAAAACAAGCTATTCTAATGTTTATGCAGGGGGCAAGCCCCCCTGCACCCCCCACACCCCCTGAAACTTAAATATACCAACTCTGAGATTGCACTCCAGTGGACTGAACTGCAAACTTCCCGTTCCACACTGTACAGCAATCCCCATTCACTACTTTCGAGATTTTGTGGAATTTGGTATTACATAGTGAACCCATATATATATATATATATATATATATATATATATATATATATATATATATATATATATATATATATATATTTTCTTACCGAGGTGCTTCTCACTTTAAAGTCAGACAATTCAATGTCTTATCCTAAGACTATTGCATTAAGAGACGTTTAATAAAACACTGAAATCTGTGCTGAGGAAAATTGTGGATGCAGATGGTAAATATTTAATTCATACTGCTTGAATGAAGTTGTTTTTAGTTAATGGTAATAGTGTGATGCCTTTTATGGGAACATGAACAAACTGAGTGAGGCCATTTGATGTAAAGATAGCAACCAAGTGCTTATTCCAAGCTGCCGTTGGCATGCCCAGCAGTCTAGTTAGGTGAAATACTCCTCTAAAATATAATCAACATTTTGCTAAAATGACTTTTTGTTTCTTGAAAAACAATTTATTCTGTTCAGTTGAAGAATTAAGTTGCATGTTATAAATAATAGTTGTTTTTTTTCTTTAGTAAACTATGGATAGCTACCTTTAGGGTTTCATAGATTATGATCCTTTAAAGGATTGATGAGAGAGTCTGTAACATTAACAACAATGCCATCACCTTGTTTAATGTTTTTTTTTTTTTTGTGATAAGCCTGAATTTTCAAATTCCTTTTCCAGTCTTTTAGGCTGTCCCTCTTTGCCTTTCTATCCATCCATTTTTATAAATTATGTTCTAATTTATTATGTTATTGAGGAAGGCTTCTGGCATTAAGTGAAATAATAGTACAATTTTGCTGAGAGTGAAACATTTAACTTCAGATTTAACCTTGCATTGAACTTCCCATCCTCCAGTCATATTGAATTAAAATATCTGAATAATAGAATAATACATATGACTCAGATCTTTAATATATTAAAAGAAGAGAGACAAAGGTGTAATTTTGTCCATGCATAAAACACTGGCAAGACTGCAACCTACCCATTCTAATACGGCTTCTTATACCACGGGAAGAATATCAGTTGCTATAATTTGAGAACTCCTCTTAGAAGTGGTAATGAAGATATCAGGAATCTTATACACAAAGAATGATTTTATACTCTGGGAATGGATTAGTTTGTATACAAATCTTGCATAAGTGTTCTCTGCCTTGTGTATAAAGTGCATGTTGATGACTGCCTAAGGGAAACTCAGAGTATGCAATCACAATAGAAGTACAAGAGCTTATGGTCTGCTTTGGAATGGTATGACATGTGAAACTTAACTCAAAGTAAAATTCTTTACTCATTTAAAACTATAAACTACTTGGGACACTTTTCTATACAGTATGAAATAGTTCTTATATGTTTTATTCTGAAACTATAAGTAAATAAATGTGCCCTAAGAGGTTTCTTATCAAAACATGGCAAGTCTACAATGGACTTCTACCTGAGGATGCATGTGTTTAACACATATTGACCAGTTAACTAGGACTTACCAATTATCAGGTGGTCAAGAGATTAAGTAGACTGACCATACTAGGTCTGGGAAATCTAGACAAGAAACAGATAGCAAATAACACTTTCAACTGAAACAAGGCAGCTAAAGTGGTCTACTGGCACAGATGGATAATGCTTGAAGGGCCATGGGCAGAGGATAGGTGTGAGCAGCTGATGTTGGCTCACCCATTTTTGCGCAGCAGGGAGACAGATGGTTTGTGTAAGTGTCAAACTGCTGAATAGGGAGATTAAGCATGAGTTTGGAAGCAAGCATGCATCTCCTAAAAGCAGTGATCAGGGAGCTGACAAGGCTGTTATGAGGGCCCAAGAATTAGGACACACTCCTCTGCAGCAGCAGGATGCTACACCAGCATCCTTGCTCAATGGCCCTGGATACGGGTTAGGTTGAGCCTGGGGGAGGCTTAACCAAGTCTGTTAGACCCAGTAAATGAGGAGAAGAGCTGATGGTGGCTGATCATTAGCTGTGGGAAGAAAAGAAAAAAAAAGAATCGAGACAACTAAAGCTGAAAAGTTAAATCCATCTCTATACGGGTATAAACTCTCTCCCTCCATTCATGTATAGAGTGCCCCCTCCATCTTCCCTGCTTAGTATAATTAACACAGCATCACTATACCTTAGAGGAAAAGGAGAATCATTTTCCAAATGTCAACATTGGCCCATTGTTTTGGTTGAAAAGTTTATTCTATAGTCCCGTTGTCGACCAGATGTTCAGCTCTTGAGCTTTATTTGCTAAAAAATGTATTTCTTTATTTCAAGTTAACTATATTAACATGGTTTCCATTTATATACATTATACGTCGCACATCTTTTCTTTCTTTGAAACTATCATCAGTCCATTACATAAATTACTGAATTCCTGCCTTCCCTTAAACCTCTCTCCTCCTCCTCCTGAGCAATATTCTGCATTTATTATTTCCACAATTCTATTTATTTCTATGTAATCTGTTCCTTTCCTTTTCAAAAGACCCATGTTCCATTTATTTTATTTATTTTATAATATACAATACTTCAAATACAGTTGGTTTAGACTATGATTTGCATTTTCTAGTAATTGCTTTTTTGGCAGCCAACAGAATTAAACTTAATAAGGCCATACTATATCTATACAATTGAGATTGTGTATTCCAGCTCAGAAGAATCATTTCCTTAGTTACATCCATTTACTCATCCAATATTTCTGACAGAGTACTCTGTAGGGAATATTTAAAGTCTGTCAACTTATTACACACCTAGAACATATATTCCCAGTTATCTCTTTCTTCCCCATCACACCTCCAACATTTCCCTGAAAATGATTTTGCAGGTGGAAAAGCCTTCCTGCACACCCCATGTGGGGGGCATGACTCAGCATCCCGTTACTTTTAAATACTAACTCCATGATCGCACACCCAGGAAGATGAGACAAAATCACTACACACATATAATCAGTGCTGGAGTGCAAACACAAACATCTACACATCTGGGAGTACAACATGACACTGACTCTTGCAATTTACACATACCCTGCTAGACTCATATCCCTAATAATGCCTATGATAAGAAATGACACAATCACATGCTTTCTACACTCAATGAAATACAATTTTAGGTAAATGAGTTTTCAGGGAAATGGGTTTGCAATCAGACAACTGAACCAGACCCCCATCTTTAAATATTTTGAAACAAAACTGTTCCATTTTGATGCCATATCCTTACATGAATAAACTAGTATTTAATTGGCTAAGGTGCCCTGATAAAAGTAGCACTATAAAAGAGATATTAGAAAAATGAAAATCAGGGAAAGGTTTAGTATGAATGAATACTAAAGGTACAAGTCAGTTTTAACCATGCAGCTTGTAACCATATGCAAAACATTTGTATATTCATACCTCCAGTAACTAAAGCAGAATTTAAGTGTAATATATATGCTAACTGCAAAGCTGTTTTTGTAATCTATGTTACTACATGCATCAGATGTGATGCACTTTATGCTAGCACAATGCCAAGGAAACTTAAAAGTAGAATTATGAAATATCTTGATGAGATACACAATACAAGAGAAGACGGCACTATTTAAATCGATTTTGATGGCACTATGTCATACATTTAACTTTTAGGTTTTGAAAAGGGTATTGTTTACAGTAGAAATGGTGTTCGTGTCAGTAGTCTATTAGAGCAAAAAAGGACTGCTGGCAAACAGGACCTGAGGTTTGCCATCCACCAGTTTTAAATGAAGGCTTTATTCTAAACTTGCTCTGAAAAGAATAAAATTAAAACATCAGGCTATGTTATAAAAATCACTTGTCTTTTGCTACGTTTAACAATTATTTTAGCAAGTATGTTTGATAGGCATCTTCTTGCGGTTATATTCAGCAAATATTTGCCAAGTATTTACTTATTTATTCATGTATCTATTCATTATTGACTTGGTTATTCTCACTCGGCATTGTCTATGTTCATCGAAGACTTGAGGTAGTATTCACACCAACTAGGAGTATGTTGGCTAGGGCACCAGGGATATTCTTTCATTCTTTTCCTGCTTCGTATTTCAAGAATGGTAAGGAAAAGCAGTACAGAGGAGAACAGAGCAGTGTTTAGTGCATCCAGTGTCACCGCAGAGTTAGAAGTGAAAGTAACAATCTTGGATGAAGGTTCTATAGTGGACAGTATTAAAAATGTAATAAAAAGAAAAAAAAAAAAAGGGAAATCTATCTGTTAACTGTGTCTTATGATGTACAATTATGCATTTGCATTTCCTGACTATGAATTTTACACTTGTATTTTACCTTTAACACTATGTAACACTTATGGTATTGTATTGCTTTGAAACTCCTAATTGTATGCATTTTACTCTTGTATTTTCCTTCAACAATCTGTAACCCTTATTGTATTGTATTGTTTATGGAGCTTTTCTCCCCGGGCCTCCACTGAAAATAGGCACTTCATGGCCCAGTGGACTTCCCTGGTAATCAAACTGAAATAAATAAATAAATAAACAAATAAATAAATAAATACTTACAGCCATTACAAAACTGAATCATGGTCTGAGGTGGTACTATTTTGTAAAAGGTAGCTGAACAGTCTGTGAAAGATTCCATTAAGCTTAGCAGTGAAAATATATGTGCAGTAAGTAATGGGTCAGGCAACCTTTCATCAACCCAGATGTAGTATCACATGGTGATATGCTGATGCATGGAGACACTTATCAGGAACTTTTGGGAGATTCAGAGAAATACAGAATGGCATGTTTATGTATGTATAATGCTCAGATGGGAATCTAGGTGGAGGAAGTTTCAGCAAGAAGAAACTTTATCACAAAGTCTAAAGGAATCAAGCAACCACTTGAAAGGTACATTTTTCTGGAATCAGATGGTAAAACTTGTATATATAAAGAGGCAGGAGCTTTGGTCCTTTTTTAATGTGTGGGACATTACTTTTGTATGGCATGTCTTGAGACTTTGGAAATATTGAACAGATTTATGACTTGCTTTGAAGGGAAATGTGTCACAATGGAATGATTTTGGTATAGCTAATGTGAATCTGAAAAAATAAAAAAAATGTACTTTCAAGTTTGGGACTAATTTAATTACAGAAAAAGATATTAAGAAAAAAGTGTTGAAGCACTGCACATTTTAAGACTGAAGGGACACATCTAGTACATGTGCCAAGCTGTATTTTGGTCAGAAGAAACAAAGAAGTGGTATATTGTATTGGATAGCCTTAAGAATGCATTTTTGTGGTAGGAGGTCATTTTGTGAAAGTCTCTCCAAATATACACTGTGAACAATGTGGAGGACATATTAAAGGAAGTTGTAAGGAACGGAAGCATCTTTTTATAATTTAAGTAAAAGCTGAAAGATATCCATTTCAGTTCAATTCAGTTTTGTTTTGCTTACTTGACAAAAGAAATCCTTTTTACAGTGCTGGCAATAAGCAACTAAATACAATCAAAAACCTTAAACGATATTTATCTATGTAGTACTTTAATGATGCCTTCTTAAGTGATAGTTTTTGGTGATTAAAGGCATGCATTTAATTATATTCTACTAAAAACTTATCACTGTAAAAAGCCCACAAATATTTAGGTATACTTTAAAAATGCAGCAGGATATGCCATAAAATAGTAGTGATTCTTTTCTCATCATTTAAAAAAGAAGCATCAAACAAGCTCAAAACTGATTTTGTTATGGAACAATGATAAACCTTATGACCCTAATTCAGAAAGGCTACTATGTGCTAACCATGTGTGGTATCCATTTCTGATTCAGAGACAGCTCTGCCACGATGCTGCAACTTGAAGACATGCAGCACTTTGGTGGGCTGTGCCTGAAGCCATACTAAATGCTAATGAGGCATTCCAGTGGAAATGAATATGCTAATTAGCCATGTGCTCTCCCTTAGAACTGCCTGCAGGTAAGACCTTTACTCTGCCAAGTGTTTCAGTGAACTGTTTGGCTGTGTAAATCAACACAGCTGCTCATGTTGATGAATGTGGCCAAAAGATTATTTTCACCTGTTGCGGTAGAGATAAGTGTCAGAGGGATTAGTGGACAGGTTGTGTTGGGGTATACGTGAGAGCCTCTGTGCATATGTTAGAGGCTGCATGAGTAAGTGTACATGTGAGCACGTGTTTGCTTGGAGAGTTGGAGTAGTGGGTTAGAGGTATGTTAGGTTAGGTGTCTGTGTATATGTGTGTGTGTGTGTGTATACGCATCAGTGTACAAGTATGTCAGTGTGCACATGTGTGAGTGTGTCATTCCTCTCAACTTTCCGTATTTCTGCAGAACGTCCAGATTTTTGCCTCATATTTTTGGTCTGTTCCTCATAAATTGTTGGTTTTATGACAAATTATTTGCAAATCATTGAGGATGTAAGTCAGAAAATATTGTCAGGGTTTTGAGTTTCAGACTTCATACTCTTCAAAAAATTCAAAGCCTATTATTCTATCAATTTTCAAATTGTATAAAAGCAATATTCAAAAAAAAAATATGTCCCTATTTTTGGGCCTTTGTCACTACATGATTTACAGCTTTGTCTAGATTTATTGCTGTAAGAGGCTGGGCAGTATGATGTGTGTGTGTGTGTGTGTGTGTGTGTGTGTGTGTGTGTGTGTGTGTGTGTGTGTGTGTGTGTGTGTGTGAGTGTGTGCGTGTGTATGTGTGTGCGTGTGTGTGTATATGTGTGTGTGTGTGTGTGTGTGTGTGTATATACGCATCAGTGTACAAGTGTGTCAGTGTGCACATGTGTGAGTGTGTCATTCCTCTCAACTTTCCATATTTCTGTAGAACATCCAGATTTTTGCCTCATATTTTTGGTCTGTTCCTCATAAATTGTTGGTTTTACGACAAATTATTTGCAAATCATTGAGGATGTAAGTCAGAAAATAATGACAGGGTTTTGAGTTTCAGACTTCATACTCTTCAAAAAATTCAAAGCCTATTAGTCTATCAACTTTCAAATTGTATAAAAGCAATATTTAAAAAAAAAATATGTCCCTATTTTTGGGCCTTTGTCACTACATGATTTACAGCTTTGTCTAGATCTATTGCTGTAAGAGGCTGGGCAGTATGATGTGTGTATGTGTGTGTGTGTGTGTGTGTGTGTGTGTGTGTGTGTGTGTGTGCGTGCGCGTGTGTGTGCGCGCGCTTGTGTGTGCATGTGTGTGTGTGTGTGCGCGCGCGTGTGTTTGTGTGTGTGTGTGCGTGTGTGCGTGTGTGTGTTTGTGTGTGTGAGTGCGTGTGGGTGTGAGTGGATTTGGAATGAATGAGTGAATGTTTGTGCATATGAGGGTGGGCGCTGTCATACCTGCTCTCACCTCTATACTAAAAAGCAATTCCTGCAGCATTGTTGGGAGGGAACATTAGACATTACGGATAACTCTTATGTCATGCCTTAAGGGCACTTAAGAAAGACATAGGTCAGGAGGAAACACTAGTCACCAGGAATAACTCTTACACTGTGCCATACAGGCACTTAACAAATAAGTAGGTCAGGAGAAACACTAGTCATCAGGGTAACTCTTACATCATGACTTAAGAGCACTTAAATATATGGGTCAGTGGAAAACACTAGACACTAGGGATATCTCCACATTGTGCCTTAAGGGTATTTAACAAATATGTGGGTTAGAGAAAACACTACACACTATGAATAACTATTTAAGAATGTGCCTTAAGGGCACTATTAAAAGAGAAAGATGATGTGGGTCGGGGTGAACAATAGACACCAGGGATACTCTAAATAGTGTGCCTTAACTCATTACAGCCTAGTCATACCTCCCGACTTTCATACAGTTACAGCCTGCCAACCCTCTAGGTGTCAGATATTCCCCTGGATTTACTAAACTTCCATGCAGGACTAATCTAGTCCTGCACGGAAGTGGCAGTTTAAGAGGAGGATGGCAGTGTGGCATGCATATTAATGAAGGCGCGCTGCCTGAACTCCTAATGCTACACGGAGCGTGGACGAGTGCAGGGGGCATGTCTGAGAGCAGAGCTCTAAGAATAAACATGCCCCTGCAAAGTAGAACAGAAGAATGTCCGCATATTCCCACCAACAGTCCCCATGTGTTCAACAGCAACAGTACAGAAAGATGATGTGGGTCGGGGTGAACAATAGACACCAGGGATACTCTAAATAGTGTGCCTTAACTCATTACAGCCTAGTCATACCTCCCGACTTTCATACAGTTACAGCCTGCCAACCCTCTAGGTGTCAGATATTCCCCTGGATTTACTAAACTTCCATGCAGGACTAATCTAGTCCTGCACGGAAGTGGCAGTTTAAGAGGAGGATGGCAGTGTGGCATGCATATTAATGAAGGCGCGCTGCCTGAACTCCTAATGCTACACGGAGCGTGGACGAGTGCAGGGGGCATGTCTGAGAGCAGAGCTCTAAGAATAAACATGCCCCTGCAAAGTAGAACAGAAGAATGTCCGCATATTCCCACCAACAGTCCCCATGTGTTCAACAGCAACAGTACAGTCAAATAAAACAAAGAAACCCTATTATTTATTTTTTTAAAACCCCGAGTACAGCTAACTGTAGGTGCGTGAGTTTGCCCATTGCTTATTTACGGTTAAAGCAGCTGAAAAGGCTGAAGAGAATAACAAGGAATATATATGCAAATGAAGCATGACAGCAATAGTGTAGTGGTTAACGCATCCGTCTAATGAACAGGCATTCCCGGTTTGAGTCCCACTGCAGCACATATTTTCCATGTGAAATCTGTATATGAACATATTTTTACATCTTTTTGCAGTATAAACCACATAATAACATTTAAATATGAACTGGAGTACTGCATTAAATGCACATGTGAAGTGTCAGTGTCATAATGAATAAGGCACTAGTAAGCAGTGTTAAGCAAAAATAAGCAGTAGTAAGCATGTTTAAGTGCGTTTGCATGGGGGTAAGCATTGCCTACACAGATTAAGCAATGCAGAAGCTGAGTGTAAGAAACTGTACACAGAGGTTAGCAGTGCTTACTGTCGCGCAAACCTGCACAAACCTGCTCACAACTGCTTTAAAGTGCCTTAATCACTCTGGATCCAATGACCCATGTTCTGCCCAGCAACAAAATAAATTGTCTCTGCAAGGCTCAAACTCAGGACCCTGTACACTATAGTCACAGTAGTTAACCACTAAGCCATCATAGCAATAGATGTGCATGAGGTATCAGCAAGCTAATTCTCACCACAGGAAAATCAAACCAAACATGTGAAATGAATCCATGTACAGTGTGGAGTGGTATAACCTGCTGCATAACATAAATATGTGAACTGGAAGGCCAGATGTGAGGTGTTATTGCAATAAACTGTTGAAGTTCCCAGGACGCCATAAAGCGTATGTACACATGAATCAAGGATACAAGACACATATATAACATGTAATGAAGAAGACATCAATGCAAAAGGCAAATATCATGCAAATTGAATATTAAGCACTGCTAAGCATTGCACAGCACTGCTACCCAGACTACTGGCAGGATACTACTAGTGGGAGAAACAGTGTCAACCAGCAAAGTCTAATCTTAAACAAACGCATGTTTGTCCCTAGCGGGACGACCCCAAAAATTCTACTAAAAAGAGTCCTCGGGGTAACATACCATGCCTTACAGGTAAGCAAAAAAGGATATGTATGTTTGCGGACTAAATGTGTGGGAACCCTGAAGATCCATGGGATGAGACAACGTACATGATGGGTCCTGAGAAGTGGAAAGTGGGCAATGCGTAGTGGTGTGGTGAGATTCGGATGGAACCTGTAGGAAGGATGACTGATGTGAATGAGGGAGGGAGGTGGGGGAGGGAATGATGGGTAAGACATTATGGGCTGAGGTGTGCTGGGGTTCTAATGGGACCACCCCATGGATGTAAGCGAGAAAGGAGGGGGGAACAGGAAGGTAACTGAGACATACCATTTCCCATGGCAAAGCATGGTATGAGTAATATGTATGTTGTATAACTCATGGAATAACATATATATATATATATATATATATATATATATATATATATAGATATACATATATGACCTAGAGTACTGCAGGAAATGCATATGTGAGGAGTCCGTATCATTATGCATAAAGCAGTAGTCAGGTTAAGCAGCAAGAAGCAGTAGTAAGCATATGTCAGCACCAGTAAGCGAGTATAAGGCCATGTGCGTGGGCTTCCGCGAAGGTAAGCACTGCTAATTTCCGGTTACAGTGTCCTATGCACAGTGAGCCTCTAAGTTGCTTAACCTGTGTAGGCAGTGCTTACCCCCATGCAAACCCACTTACAACTGCTCAAAAGTACCTCAATCACACTGTATCCAACGGCCCTTGTTCTGCCTAGCAAAAAAATAAACTGCCTCAGCAAGGCTCAAACTCAGGAACCTGCACACTATAGTCACAGTAGTTAACCATCAGGTGGATCATAGCAATAAATATGAATGAGGTATCAGCAAACTAATCCTCACCACAGGAAAGTCAAACCAAACATGTGAACTGAATCTATGTACAGTGTGATGTTGGATAACCTGCCACAGAACATAAATATGTGAACTGGAGTACTGCAGTAAGCATAGATCTGAGGTGCGATTGTAATAAAGTGTAGAATTCCCCAGGTCCCCATACAGTGTATGTACACATGAATCACGGATACCAGACACATAGATAAGCTGTAATGAAGAATAAATCATTGCAAAATGGCAAATATAGTGCTAATTAACTATTAAGCAATGCTAACCACAGCACAGCTCAAGTTAAGAAGTGTAAGCAATGTGTAGCGGAGCCAATTCAATCTGCCTAGTGGTATACATCTTTAAGCAGTGCCAGCCTTATGTAAGCAGGTGTGCCCATAGCTTAGCCTTTTCAAAACCGGCCAGTCACGGAAAGTGCAGGAAAATGGCCATATTTAAACCCCACAGGTGGGAATACTTCTCATAACTGGTTGTAGCTTCCTACTGCAGGCAGAATGGCTGGTGTGGGTGAAGGCACTCGATTTAGAGTGCAGCACTGGGGCATCCAGGAGTCAAAAATCATGGTATGGCTCCTGGTAAAACACCATGATCAGAGACTACTGCAGAGCCAGGACCAGGGCTCACAGTATAAATTGGAGGCCTGGGACAGTCTCACCCATGACCTCACCAGTGCCACAGGTATCCCCCGGACTGGTGAGCAGGCCAGGCACCACCATGCTGACCTGAAGCGGCAGAGGGGGATGTACTGGAACAGTAGATCCAGGAGTCTCGGCAGTTGCCCAATGACCCAGGAATGAGTAAGTACTCATTCTACTAAGTAGTAAATAATTGCCTAGCTTGTGTATACTATGGATAGGTATGGCTAAATATCACTGCATTTCTCTGATAGCTGCAGATGAGCGGGCTGTGAACCAGCAAGCCAATGATGCTAGGCTGCAAAGGCTGTGTTGCGAGGCAGGTTAGTAATCAGTCTGCATGTACTGTCATAACAAATAAATATAGGAGCCTTAGAAAGCGTTGTATCAGTAGAAATAAATGTGTAATAGTCTGTGAATAAAGGTATAACCCCTGGAGCGCTTCTGTTTACTCTTCTCTCATATGTTGGCGATCTGTTCCATACTATAAATAGTACTGTTGTATCTTAAGCTGTGTCACCCACACTGTGGTATGCAGATAAAATGGGCATGAAGTCCTGCATAACAATGTTGGAAGTGCCAAGAGGTCAGTTATATTGTACAAGTTAGGGAGACATAGAAAACAGTCAAAAGCTGTACATCAATTTCCTGATAGCACAGTGTACTGTGATGTTAGCTATAATATTTTGTCACACACACAGCAGGGGGTTGAATCCTGGGAGTGTTACTAAGTTGTATGCATAATCATACCCCACAACTGTACAGATTTTGATACAATGTTCAGATAGAAAGCTGTATGCATAATTACACCCAACTGTACAGAATTTGCTAGAATGTTCAAATTGAAAGTTGTATGCATATTCATACCCCACAACTGTTCCAATCTTCCAATCTGACTAGCATGTCCAGATAAATGGCCCTTATTACCAGCTTGGTGCCCTGTTCCCCTGAAAATCCAGTGTGATGTTCCAAGAATTGTAGGCAGCATATAACTGATATTCAAATGTGTGCCTAGTCAGAGATTGTATATGGAAACAAACCTGTCATTCTAGCACCTCACCCAAAGTGTATGACAGCAATTCTCAACATATGTTGCATTAACACCTGCAGCCTGTCATGCCTGTATGTAAGACACAGGTCACATATATAATAATATATAAACATACCAGTGTACAATATAAGGTCATTGTGTAATGTAATAATACATGTAAGGGAAAGACCACTGCAGTGACTAAGAATGTTGTGAAAACTGCAAGTATATATTAGTTGTTAATTGAACTCTCTCTCTCTCTCTCTCTCTCTCTCTCACCCCTGCCATATGTGCATAATAACCCAATGAAACTCCTCAACTGGTATGTGTACACTCCAACCTTTTGTTGGGACATATGTCCTAATGGTTTACAAATATTCACATTTGTTTCTATGCATGTGCCATGTGAAAATACACCCATATCGGTGACCTGTTGCTGTCAATGAAACCTGCATGCTCATGTAATGGCCACTGTTGTTCCATAATTGCATGTGATCTGCTTGCTCTGCAACTGTGTTAATTCTGGTGTGTCAGGTTAATGGGAATACCTATGCATGCTGTTATAACTAATCCTGAATGCTGTTGACTGTTGCTAACCCATATCTGTCATAAACCTGTGACAACACAGATCATATAGGAAGGCTGGTCTCAGCGGACCCATCTGTCTCACCTCAGCTGGCCATGGCACCAGGCACCAGCACATCTGGGGCCCAGCCTGGGACCTCCTCCTTCGTTGGCCCTGCCCTACCTTTGAGTGGAATCACTGCAGGGGAGGGGGCTCGCCCCTCCCCTTCAGAGCGTGCGTGGAGGGGAACCTGTCACCCATCAACAGGTCCAGGCCTTGGTGCATAAGGAGCTCGATCTGGAGTATTGACAGCGGCTATGCCAGCTTGAGAGCCGAGTGGTGCTATTAGAGATGAGCCTGCCCCTCCTACACAGCCCCCAGCACAGCCACCTTCGGGGCTGTGAAGGTGCAGTGGTGACTGCCCATGGGTGGGGACCTCAGTCCCAATGTTTCCAGTTGGAGGCTCATGGGCTTGCGACTTCCAAACACCCCTCCCCTTCCAAGGTGTTTACCCCCCACATGTGTCATATACCGGCCCTCAATGCATCTTGTATGTCTTGTCTGTTAACCTACCCAACCTACCTCCCAAATATACCTACTACCCCTCCCCAACATCCCATTCTCACCTGAAAAAAAAGAAAAAAGGGCAATCTGTTGACACAAAAAAATCTCGCCCCATACATAGCTGTCCATTTCGCACATGTGTCCACTGGACACATGTAATCTGGTCTAATTGGCATCACAATGAATATATGTTGTCCTCACCCCTCTCCCAGGGGTTTGAGGGTCTAACTGTACTGGCAAATATAGTGTATATGCACAGCTGCTGCTGCTGTAGAAGAAATGGGCAGCTATGGACCTTTCCTATACCCTTCCTGCACATGCCTAGCTATTTTCCCTACTGTCTTTCCCTCTTTGTGCCCCATTTTTCACCACTTTCTTATAACCCCCTTTTTCTTTTTTTTAAAGGAATTAGCGTGGGGATAAGGGGCAGTAAGCACTTTTAAGCAGCAGTAAGCGGGTTTGTGTGGATTTGAATGGGGGTAAGCTATGCCTACACAGGTTGAGAAATCTGAAGCTGACTGTAAGAAAACATAAGCGGAGGTTGGCAGTGCTTACCGTCGCGCAAACTCACGCATACCCACTTACAACTGCTTAAAAGTGCCTTAATCACTCTGTAGCCAACATCCCATATTCTGCCCAGGAACAAAATAAGCAGCCTCTGCTACTATCAAACCCAGGGCCCTGCACACCATAGCCTAAGTGGTTTACCACTAAGCCATCTCAGATATACATATCCTTGATGTATTCACAAACATCATCCAGCCCAGTCATTCAACAGTACAGAGAATGTATTCCAACATGTAGATGTATGTGTGTGAGTGAATATATTAATGTCTAAACAGATACAACATATACATATATGTATATATATATATATATATATATATATATATATATATATATATATATATATATATAAAAATATTTATGAATATATACACATGCAAATGCCTACCTCTATAGATATATATGTCCACATCTACATGTCTAAACATATACGTCTGGTTTTATATATATATATATATATGTCATCATATATATATATATATATATATATATATATATATATATATATATATATATATATATATATATATATATATAGGGTCTATATTAGAACATCGAAGTTTCAGAACTTTGAATAATCTAATATCGACCCCTAGTAACCAAAAACTGATAAGATCGAAAATTCAGAACAGCAAATTTTTTCCTAGGGAAAAAATTTGCTGTTCCAAAACACATACACACAACACAAACACACCAAACAAATAGCAATCCACACACATACACCTAAAATCTTACATCTAACCCTACTCTGAATTGTACATACACCACTATCTACCCACTTACCTTAACCCAAACCCTAACCCTAAGGTCCGTCACTGTTGCGCACACACCTCACTTGTGCCCTAACCCTAACTCACCTACCCCGCCCTAACCCTCACATCCACACATTCGCACACTTACCTGACCCACGTCCTAACCCTAACTCACCTAACCCGCCCTAACCCTCAAGTCCACACAATCGCACACTTACCTGAACCGGACCCGTAACTTTCCACCACAGTGCTGAAAATAGCAAAGCGACAGGAACGGACAACCAAATTCTTTCCCTAGGAAAAAATTTGGTTTTCTGAAACTTCGCTATTTTTAGCTTTCGCTTATTAGGGGTCGATATTAGAACATTTGAAGTTTTGACACTTTGATGTTCTAATATAGACCCTATATATATATATATATATATATATATATATATATATATATATATATTTATCTACATACATACATAGGTATATATACGGACATACATCTGTAGAAAATAGGGAAATAAAACATGTATGTCGTCATGCAAGGTTAATGGGGTTGAGAGGCCCCACACAATATATGTCTGGTATGAATAGGTATACTCCCCCCAGCCAAGCACGACCCCCCCCTGTAATACAGTACCAAGTGTTGCAGATCCCATAACCAGGACCAGACATGACACGGCCATCCCTAGGATACATATACACAGACACATATATGCAGATACAGGTGTGTATATATATATATATATATATATATATATATATATATATATATATATATATATATATATTGTTGTTGTGTCTTTTGGCTTTGCCCAGTTAGGGGTCGCCACAGCGGAATTCTGGTCCGCTAATGATTGGTAGTTGACTTTTACATGCTGAGTTACCAGCCCTGATGCACAACCTTCAATGAAGGTACGCCCATTCACGCATGTCTTCACGCAGAAGACACTCTAGCTGAGAATCGAACCAGACAGCGTCTTACTGTGAGGCAACAACACTACCGCAACACCACCACCACGGATATATATATATATATATATATATATATATATATATATATATATATATAGAGAGAGAGAGAGAGAGAGAGAGAGAGCTATACATATATCATCATCTTCTTTCGGCTGTTAGGGGTCGCCACAGCGGATCACCTGTTTCCATTTCTTCCTGTCCTCTGTATCTTGCTCTGTCACATCAACCACCTGCATGTCCTCTCTCACTACATCCATAAACCTTATCTTAGGCCTTTCTCTTTTCCTGTTACCTGGTAGCTTCATCCTTAGCATCTTTTTCCCAATATACTCCGCATCCCTTCTCAGCACATGTCCAAACCAACGTAATCTTGCCTCTCTGGCTTTGTCTCCAAACCTTCCAACCTGGGCTGACCCTCTAATATACTTATTCCTAATCCTGTCCACCCTCGTCACACCCAGTGCAAATCTTAACATCTTTAACTCTGCCACATCTAGCTCAAACTCCTGCCTTTTTGTCAATGCCACTGTCTCCAACCCATATAACATAGCTGGTCTCACTACCCTCTTGTAGACCTTCCCTTTCACTCTTACAGGTACTCGTCTGTCACAAATCGCTCCTGACACCCTTCTCCACCCACTCCATCCTCCCTGTACTCTCTTCTTCACCTCCCTTCCACACTCACCGTTACTCTGAACTATTGACCCCAAGTATTTAAACTCATCCACCTTCGCCACCTCTACTCCTTGCATCCTCACCATTCCTCTATCCTCCCTCTCATTCACACACATATATTCTGTGTTAATCCTGCTGACCTTCATTCCTCTTCTCTCTAGAGCATATCTCCATCTCTCCAGGGTCTCCTCCACCTGTTCCCTACTCTCACTACAGATCACAATGTCATCTGCAAACATAATAGACCATGGGGACTCCTGTCTGATCTTGTCTGTCAACCTGTCCATCACCACTGCAAATAAGAAAGGGCTCAGAGCTGATCCTTGATGTAACCCCACCTCCACCTTAAACGCATTCGTCACTCCCACCGCAGACCTCACCACTGTCACACTACCCTCGTACATATCGTGTATCACTCTTACATACTTCTCTGACACTCCTGACTTCCTTATACAATACCACAACTCCTCTCTAAGCACCCTGTCATATGCTTTCTCCAAGTCTACAAAAACACAATGCAACTCCTTCTGACATTCTCTGTACTTCTCCATCAACACTCTCAGAGCAAACATCGCATCTGTAGTGCTCTTTCCCAGCATGAAACCATACTGCTGCTCACTAATCATCACATCCCTTCTTAACCTAGCTTCCACTACTCTTTCCCATAACTTCATGCTGTGACTGATCAGTTTAATCCCTCTGTAGTTACTACAGCTCTGTACATCACCCTTATTCTTAAAAGTCGGTACCAAAACACTTTTTCTCCATTCCTCAGGCATCCTCTCACTTTCCAAGATTTCATTAAACAATCTGGTTAAAAACTCCACTGCCATTTCACCTAAACACCTCCATGCTTCCACAGGTATGTCATCTGGGCCAACACCCTTTCCATTCTTCATTCTCTTCATAGCTATCCTTACTTCCTCCTTGCTAATCCATTGTACTTCATGATTCACTATCCCTACATCGTCCAACCTTCTCTCCCTCTCATTCTCTTCATTCATCAACCACTTGTGAGTATGTTTCCCTCATTATTCTTTATCACCTTTACCTGCTGCACATCTTTCCTAGCTCGGTCCCTCTGTCTAGCCAATTGGTACAGGTCCTTTTCTCCCTCCTTAGTGTCCAACCTTTCATACAACTCTTCATATGCCTTATCCTTAGCCTTTGCCACCTCTCTCTTTGCCATGCACCTCATCTCCTTATACTCCTGTCTACTTTCTTCATCTCTCTGACAATCCCACTTCTTCTTTGCCAACCTCTTTGCCTGTATACTCTTCTGTACTTCCTCATTCCACCACCATGTCTCCTTGTCGTCCTTCCTCTGTCCCGATGTGATACCAAGCACCTTTCTAGCAGTCTCCCTTACTAGCTCTGCTGTAGTTACCCAGCTATTTGGTAACTCTTCACTGCCACCCAGTGCCTGTCTTAACTCATCCTTGAACTCCACCTCATAATTACCCTTTTTCAATTTCCACCATTTGATCCTTGGTGCTGCCCTCATACTCCTCCTCCTCTTCTTGATCACCAACGTCATCCTACAAACCACCATCCTATGCTGCCTAACTACACTTTCTCCGGCCACCACTTTACAGTCTCCAATCTATCTCCTTCAAACTGGCCCTCCTACATAAGATATAATCCACCTGTGCGCATCTTCCTCCACTCTTGTATGTCACCCTATGCTCCTCCCTCTTGTTAAAATACGTATTCACCACAGCCATATCCATCCTTTTCGCAAAATCCACTACCATCTGACCTTCTGCATTCCTTTGTTTAACACCATACCTACCCATCACTTCCTTATCCCCACTGTTCCCTTCACCAACATGCCCATTTAAATCTGCCCCAATCACCACTCTCTCACCCTTGGGTACAGTCATCACCACTTCATCCAATTCACTCCAAAATTTTTCTTTCTCATCCATTGCACACCCAACTTGTGGAGCATATGCACTAACAACATTAATCATTACACCGCAATGTTGAACAGCACAAAGTGGAAATAAATGAGTGATACCGTTCATAGGTATCCACATATCCCCACCAACAGTCCCCCATGCGTACAACAGCAGCAAGACATAAAGATGAAAAGAAGAAACCCTGTATTGTTGTCTAAAGCTCCGAGTACAGATAACCGTAGGTGCATGGGTGTGCCCATTGTTCAGCCACGGTAAAAGCAGCCTAAAAGGCTGAAGAGGATAACAAGGATGATATATGCAAATGAAGCATGTCAGCAATAGTGTAGTGGGCACAGCGTTCACCTAACAAGCAGGTATTCCCAGCGCAGCACAGTCTATTTTACATGGCAAAGCATGGTATAAGCAATATTTGTAATGCAAAACCCACTAAATAACATACATTTATATGAACAGGAATACTGCAGGAAATGCACATGTGAAGATTCAGTATCATAATGAATAAGCCAGCAGTAAGCAGGCGTAAGCACAGATAAGCAGTAGTAAGCATATGTAAGCACTAGTAAGCGTGTGCAAGTGCGTTTGCATGGAGTTAAGCACTGCTGACACTGATTAAGCAAAGGAGAAGCTAACTGGATGTAAGACACTGTGACCAGAAGTTAGCAGTGCTCACCTCCGCGCAAATCCACTTACAACCGCTTGAAAGTGCCTTAAGCACACCATATCCAATGGCCGGTGTTCTGCCCAGCAACAAAACAAACAGCTTCTGCAAGGTCAGAACCCAGGACCATGCACACCATACACAAAATGATTTACCACTAAGCCATGCCAGATATGCGGAAATCGTATGTTGTCAGAAACATAATCCCAGCCCGGTCATGCAACAGTACAGAGAATGTATACCTACAACTAGATGGGCGTGTGTGTGCAAATATATTACTATCTAAATGGATACAACATATCTATAGATGTAGTCACATATATATACATATATATAAATATCCAGAGATATATACATATATATATACAAACATATGAACAGATATACATGCAAATGTCGACAACTACACATATATATGTCAACATCTATATGTCCACATATACACATCAAGTTACATATATGTGGGCAGATATATGTCTCCGTAGGTATATACGGACATAGTTAGAAATATGTAAGCAAATATATATACCCACAGAGGTATATATGGCCAGACATCTATAGATAGCAATGGTAGATGAACAGAAACATATATGTCCATCGTTAATAGGCCTGAGAGGCCCCAAACAATATCCATCATGAAAGAATTGGCATACCCCCCGCCCAGCCAAACACATCCACCCTGCAATACACTACCAAGTTCATTATATTGTACGTCTGTCATTGAAATAGGGAATTAAATTAGCCCTCTGTTATGTTTCACATGTTGACATCACATACTCCTCTCCCCCACCCACTAGGCAGGCCGAGCAGTACAGGCCCATCCAACCCAGGCCATCCCCAACCCATACATGCATAACCCACAGTTCCCCTTCCCCCCACCTGTAGCTACCACACCACCACACATTGCCCCTCCACCCCCCCATCCCCCTTGGGACCCATCCCGTATGATGCCCCAACCCAAGTATCCTAGGTGTGGCACACACCGTAGTCCATGCACATAGCCATAGGTACCTATCTAACCCTGGGCGTAGATGAAGGTTGAATACCCAATGTTCGGGTTGTTCCACATGGGACAAATGTATTCCTGGTACTAACAATAGATTTCATGTGTGAATCTGTGTACACTAACGGATTTAGTTGTAGGTATCGCAAAGTATACGTGGCACACAAGGTTGGCCGGTATGCACATGAAACACAGTATCCAGCAATACCAGTCAACATTACAGGATATGTAGCTAAATATGTGGAGATATGTGTGTGTGTATATATACCCATAGCTAAATAGATATATACCTCTCCCTCTCTGTAGTACAAATGCATACATACATAGACACACATAGATATAAATACCCACATATAGATATATACATATGCAGAAACCCATACATCCACATGTCGTAAGATATATATATATATATATATATATATATATATATATATATATATATATATATATATATATATATACAGCAATATATATATATATATATATATATATATATATATATATATATATATATATATATATATATATATATATATATATATATATATATATATATATATATATATATATCTTCTTTCGGCTTTTCCCGGTTATGGGTCACTACAGCAGATCATCTGTCCGCTCATGATTGGCAGTGGAGTTTTTACAGTGTCAAGTTGCCAGCCCAGCGCCCAACCTTCCACAGAAGGCACACACATGCACACAATCACACCTAGGGCCAATTTAGAGTGTCCAATCCACCTACTGCATGTCTTTGGGATGTGGGAGGAAACCGGAACACCCGGAGGAAACCCACGCGACCACAGGGAGGACATGCAGATTCCGCACAGAAGGCACCCCAGCCGAGAATCGAACCAGGGAACCTCTTGCTGTGAGGCGGCAACGCTGCACCACTGTGGCCGCCGTGTACATATATATATATATATATATATATATATATATATGCAGACATATACACACACACACATATATAAGTGTGTGTGTGTGTGTAGATATACACAGATATACAGCACTTAAGAATGACATATGTTCACAGGCTGTGCCAGTGGGGGTGAGGGTCCCAATCAACAAACATGTAACATGTAGCACTAACCCCCCCCCCCCCCAGCCAGACCATGGAAACATAAAAACAAACAAATAATGTAAATAATCCACTGCTCCCCAGACCACAGGCAGGATACAACCGGGGGGGGACACAGTGGACCGACTAAATCTAATCTTGGAACAGAGACAGAAACGTCTTTTGCGGGACACCCCAAAAATTGTCTTGTAATAGGAGAATGCCAGTGCAATGACCTTTCAAGGTGGGGCATGTACGTACCCGGACTACAAGGGTGGGAAAGCCTGATGACCCATGGGTTGAGACAACGTACGAGATGGGTCCCATGAAGTAGAGAGTGGGCAATGTGTAGTGGTGTGTTTAGACCCGACCTGCACCCAGAGTAAGGATGAGTGCTATAGCGGATGTTCGGGGGGGGAACTATGGGTATGTAATTATGGGTCTAGGCGTGTAGGTGTTGGCTGGAGTGGTTCTATTCGGACAGCCCCAGGGATGTAAGCAATAGTGTTCATTGGGCAGAACCACCGCCCAACGAGCAGCCACTCCCACTACGAGTCCCACAGCAGCACAGTCTATTTTACATGGCAAAGTACGGTATAACCAGATGTATTGTTGCAAATCCCACTAAATCCCACTAAATAACACCAAAGAACACATGGTCACAACAACTCACTGTAGGCGTAAGCCAAACTAATTGGCATCACAAGGTATTATTGTTGTCCCCACCCCCACTCGGGGGTGTGAGTGTCCAAACCTACCTCCAAATGTAGTGTATATACACAGCTGTTGCTGTAGAAGAAATGACCACCTGTGGACCTTCCCATCAGCCTACCTGCACATCCATGGACATTTCCCCTACTATCTGCCCCACTTACCTATCGACCCCTGTTTCATTACTATTACTGTTCTGTTTACAGGCACAAGTAGGTGACACCCTCTTCCCCAACTATATTGGCAGAATCTGGAACCACCTACCCATGTGTATTACCTCAGCTGTCCCACACGACACATGTAAATACATGAAGGAACACCTCAAGCACACTTGGAGCGGCACATGCTCACCACCTGGTGAATCCCCCCCCCCCAACTAACACTCTATACCCGTACACCAACTAGTGAAACCGGCACCTCCTGTCCTGTCTGCATACAAATCCCAACATCCTGCATACCTTCCCTATTGCTCCACCACCAATCATTCCAACGGCCTACTATACAGTTACAATGCCCCCCCCCCTCTCTACCGACCTACCTACTCTTTCACTATTCACTTCTACTCTAACACACAGGTATGGCATAACTAAACCTATCCTGAATACCTGAGTGTAACCTATCCAGAACTGTTAAACTGGAATCTCAGTTCACCTTAAACTGACCTATGTCAACAGTCATACCTGACATGCAAACGTGACCTAAGCATGTATAATACCGACATGTTAATGTGAACTAAGCATGAAGAATGTGGTACGTAGCTATGTTAAGTCTGTTACTCTCTGTGAATGTGTAATATGTAGCTGGGGATTACTGAGGAGCTCCACTCTCCGGGCCACCGCAGATAATGGAGAAGCATCCAGTCAGATTGTTCTGGACAGCAAATGTGAACTAAATACATGAAGTATCACAGGGGGTATGCAGCAGCAAGCAGGATTATGCCTGTTTGGATGGCAGTAAGCAATCCCTACACTGGTTAAGCAATGTGGAGGCCAACCCAGTGTAAGATGTCGTAACCAGAGGTCAGCAAGTCTGAGCCTCATGCACACCAGCGCATACCCACATACACTTCCTCTACAGTGCCTTAGGCCCTGTGTAGCCAACTGCACACTATAGTCTAAGTGAGTTACCACTAAGGCATGGCAGATACACATTCATCTGCTGTTATCACAAACATATCATCCAGCACAGTCATTCAACAGTATAGGAAATGTATGTAGGTATATAGATTAATACCAGCAAACATGCACATCACTCAGTCACAGTATTCTGAGCAGTCTATGTGTATCAATGAACAGTGCCTGTCCAAACATACTGTGAGAACAGTAGTCTTGCATAATACTGATGAGAAGAATGAATAATGGTGCACGCAGTGGTGGCGTGTGGGCATGCTTCATGCACAGAATGTCACACCTGGGGCATTGGCTTTGCAGAACCAGGAGATGAGGCTGGCCTGGTGTATGAGCAAACCACTGCTTCTTGAACCCCTGGCAGAATGCTACCAGTGGGAGAAACAGTGTAGACCAGCAAAGTCTACCCATGACACAACAACAGGTCCGTCCCTGGTGGGATGAATCACACCTTGTGGGTCACATAGGTGTTTCACCAGTATCGTAGGAGGTTCAAGGGAAGGCACGAACATATGTGGACTAAACGGATGAAGAGCCTGCAGAAGCTTGGGTTGAGACAGTATAATGGAGGAGTACCGACATGTGCAGAGAGGGAAATGTGTGAAGGTGTGGTATGGCTGGGTTAGCAACTGGGGAATGGATGGATGCTGTGTACATGGAGCCTAGGAGCCAGGTGAAGGAAACATGGGTATTAAAATTGGGTAGAAATATGCAAATGAAGCAGAACAGCAATAGTTTAGTGGGTAGAGCATCCGACCAATGAGCAGGCTTTCCCAGTTCGGGTCCCACTGTAGAACAGTCTATTTTAAATGGCAAAGCACGTTATAAGCAATATTTTTGTTGCAAGACCCACTAAATAGCCAAAATATATGAACTGGAGTACTACAAGATATGCACATGTGACGCATCAGTGTCAGATGGAATAAGGCACTTGTAAGCAGGTGCAAGCACAAATAGGCAATAGTAGGCATGTGTACGCACTAGAAAGCAAGCGTAAGTCCTTACGACTGCATTAGAGTGTCTTAATCACTCTGTATCCAATGGGCCTTTGTCAGCCCGGCAACAAAATAAACAGCTATGCAGATCACGAACCCAGGACCCTATACACCATAGTCCCAGTAGCTATCCACCAAGCCATAACAGATGTACAGAAGAATGGGGTAGTAGTAAATATGTCCTCACCATAGTATAACCAAACTGAACTTGTGAAAGGCATTAGTATACATAATGCCATAATGGACTACAGAACATACATATGTGAACTGGAGTACAGCAGTAAGTCCAGATGTGAAGTGTTAATGTAATAAAGTGTAGAAGTTCCCAGGACTCCAGACAGTGTCCGTACACAAGTGTGGAGGATACATAACACATATATAACAACTGGTGAAGGGGAAATCAGTTTCAAAGGGCAATAACCATGCAAATCTAATAATATGCACCACTAATCGTAGCACAGCACTAGCTCCCAGACTACTGGCAGGATACTACCAGTGGGAGAAACAGTGTCACCCTACTAAGTCTACTCTTAAATAAACACACATCCTTCCCTGGTGGGATGACCTCAAATGTCTGCCACAGTGAATCCTCGGGGTGACATACCATGCATACAAAGTAAGCACAGATGGTGATGTATGTTCATTGACTACATGTGTGGGAAGCCAGAAGATCCATGGGTTGAGACAATATACGCAAAGGGTCCCGAGAAGTGGAGAGTGGGAAATGTGTAGTGGTGTGGTTAGATTAGGCTGTAACCTGTAGGAAGGATGACTGATGTGGAGGGTGAAGGGGGGTGGGGGAGGGAATGATGGGTACAACATTATGGGCTGAGGCATGCTGTGGTTGGATGAGCCCGTTCTAATGGGACCGGCCCATGGATGTCAGTGAGAAAGGAGGGGGGACACAGGGAAGGTACTGAGACATACCATTTCCCACGGCAAACCACGTTATGTGTAATATGTATGTTGCATAACCCACGGAATAACATATATACATGAACAGGAGTACTGCAGGAAATGCACATGTGAGGTGTAGGTATCATAATGCATACAGCAGTAGTTAGGTTAAGAGACACTAAGCTGTTGCAAGCATATGTCAGAATTACTAAGCGAGTTTACGTTTCCAGGCTTAGCAAATCTGACGAAAACTATCTGTAGGCATATGTAACCAGAGGTCTGTGTTTGCGTGATGGTGAGCACTGCGTACACAAAGTAAGCAATGTTGAGGTTAACCTGGTGTAACTGGCTGTTATCTGCAGTTGGTGAAGCATACCGTCGCCCAAACACGCTCATGACTGCTTACAAGTGCCTTAATCACCCTGCATCCCACCGCCCTTGTTCAACCCTGCAACATAATTGACAGCCACTGCACGGCCCCGACCCCAGGATCCTGCATATCACAATTACAGTGAATTAACACTATGCCATATCGGATATACAGACATCCCATATATTCCCAGATATATCATGCTGCACAGTCAATCTGCATAAGGGGAATTGTACTAATATCACAACACTCAACCTCTTATTGCAAACATTGTGGACACAGTGTGACAACATGGTTCATATACATGTAAAACATTGCTAGTTAAAAAGTGATCTGTTGTAATACACTTAATCTGAACAACATGATGTCTGCAACTGTAATGTATCAGGATTCCTGACTGACCACATGCCTGACATCTTTCAAGTCACGTGACCAGAAGAATGTTGGGCAGGCCAATATTGTGAGTCAGTCATGCATGGACATATGGATAGTCATAGCTCTGTAAATGTAGTGAGATACATAGGTTCATATAAATGTCTGACTCACACATACATCATATCACATCAATGGTATGTAGGTGGGTGGATACATATGTCCACATATATTTAGATATAAATATAGATATACATATATATATATATATATATATATATATATATATATATATAGATAGATATATATGTATATATATATATATATATATATATATATATATATATATATATTTATATATGTATATATATATATATATATATATATATATATATATATATATATATATAGATAGATATGTGAATTGCAGCACCAGATAGGAATATAGGAATAACAACCGGAACCCCCACCACAAATAACTGACCTCATGCACAGTTGATGGGGTGGGGGATCAAATGAGGGGAACCTGGTGATGACTGCTATGTTCCCCCCACCACAGCTGTAACAGATATGCTGTGCAATGCAATATCCAGCACATGCAGTTCTTGACCCCAGGACCCTCCGCAACACAGCTACAATGGTCTAACAGTAGGCCACTACAGCTGTAGAAAGTCACGCCAATATCCGAAAGATATCAACCAGTCCAGTCATGCAACTGTACAGAGACTGTATGCCACCATCTAGATGTATATGTGTGTAAATATATTACTATCTACACTGCTACAACATATCTGTATATATATATATATATATATATATATATATATATATATATATATATATATATATATATATATATATATATATAGCTTTCTAACACTATATACATAGATATTACTATATATGGACATATATACATGCTAATGGCTACATTGACAGATATATGTGTCTACACTTATATGTCTACATATACACAGCACGTTACATATGTGTATGCAGATATATAGCTATGTAGGTATATACGGACATAGTTACATATATGTCAACAGATATATATATCTATATTGGTACATATGGTCATACATCTGTAGAGAGCAATGGCAGATTAATGAACACACATATGTCCACATGTGCCGTTACTGGGGTTGAGAGGCCCCACACACTATATGTCTTGTACAAGTAGGCATCCCCCCACGGCCAAACACTTCCTGCCCGCAATACAGTACCAAGTGTTTCAGATCCCATAACTAAGACATGACACGACATGGGCACAGGAAGTTGAGCATACAAGATCCCACCTGTATGATGTCAGGCTGGTATTGTTGACATATCATGCGGTACAGTCTGCCTCCCATAGGTAATGTAAACTATGGTAGCCAGCAACATCCCCAGGATACAAATACACAGTCACAGATATGCAGATACATGCATACATATGTACATATGTGTATATATATATATATATATATATATATATATATATATATATATATATATATATATATACATATATATGGATGTACATGTGACTACACATACACACGCGGATATATGTACAGTGTGATACATATGTAGTCAGCACAATATGGAACAGCCACTATGCTTATAGCTAACCCCTAAACAACTGGACACTGTATGAGCCACCCACACAAATGACAACAGTTACCTGCAACATATACCCACAGAGAGGTCATTGGGTGAACTCCACACACAGGTTTGCAGAAATGGAATACATTTCATTGTGTACCATGACAGTTCTACATGCCATGTCATATAGCTGTTCAGACAGTGACATCCATATAAACAGAGAAATGCAACAGTGAAACAGGTATACTAATGTGGTAGTCTGTAAAGGTTCACAACTGTCGCTGTCCAGGCCAAGTCCTTAGATCTGTACAGTAGTGAGGACTGACTGGGCCACAGGATACCAAACGATCAACAGTGTGTAATACAAGTGTATAGTTCAGCAGCCACTATCTACACTCTGTGCAACAGCAGTGGGCGGTAAAGATGTCATGTGACCACATGGGTTGTAACTGTGACATAACAAGGCATAACATGACACCATCACATGCAGACTGACAAACAGAACAGTCCATCTGGCAGGTGGCAGTAGGCTTGCAGTAACCGAATATATGTACGTGATGTACATATAGGTGAAGTATACGGCACTTTACATCCAGATACCTTATGGCAGCTCACCCCTGATACCCCCACATATTTAACAGCCTAGGTCATCTATGGTGTTCCCCCCCATACTCAATACTACAGGGCCATATACCACTGTTACGTACAGTGGCCTCTGGAGTGCATAAGAGCACACACATATTGTGTACTGGACGCTCACACATATATGGCCCCAGCCCCACCATATGTGTGGGGGATACAACAGACGTGGACTGATGGCAGCCATGGCAGTGTGATATACTCACAGCCCACTATGGAACATCCCCCCACAGCATGTCATATGTGCAAAGCCTGATATGTAGGTCATATACTGATAGCACTCCACACACACACACACACACACACACACACACACACACACACACACACACACACACACACACACACTGCCAGTGGGATATCAGACACACAACCTGTGTGGTGGACAGACAACACGTTAGGCACACCTCTGGCCACCTAGAGGATAGGCCCACAGTTGAGGGCTATGCAAACAGACTGCATTCCAAGGTAAAGTAGTATGTACACACACACACACACACACACACACACACACACACACACACACACACATACACACACACACACACACTCTGTAACACCAGTACTATACAAAGCATAACACGGCTTTACTCACACTCTCTCTGTAGTCCCTGAACCTCCTACACATATGTAGCTGCCCTGAGTGTGCCGGTTCTCCTGTAGAGATTATTGCTATCTGCTGTCTGTAACACTGATGCCCACACACACGCAGGACTGTACAAACATCCACAGAATGTCCAGTAAATATAACCCTACTTTACATATTATGTGGGCGGTCTGATATCTCACTGGCTTGTTAGCAAATATGATGACACTAATTATGGTGTACAGCACATACGCACCATGTCATGCACAACATATGTACACAGGTTGGCAGAGTTGTGGCTGGCAGCACATACACAGGGCCAATAATGACATGTCGCTGTGATAACCTCATACATGTACTGTTGTAACAGGGTTTGTGGCAACATATGTCCTATGAGGGATAAGATGCTGGTAACTGTCACGGCTTTCACCATCTACAGACTGAACTCCTCACACTACCATCTGCAGTCTACAGATAGATGCTCCATTGGTAACACATGGAACCAACGGCACAACACACTGCCCTCTCTGCAGATGACCCTGCAGATGGGGATTCCACATAAACATGGAAATGACATGGCAGGTATGGAGACATTAACCAAAATAATTCCACCAGTGCTTGACCAGGTATACACCAAACAAAATCCAAAGAAAACCAAGTCAGTCCAAAAGGAAACCACAAAGCAGCGTTTTAATAATCCAAATAAAAATAAAACAGAGAATGGTTAAGCACTTTCGTCTGTCAAGTCAGACATCTTCAGAACCACCCATATTAAACTCAAAGTTCTGCTTAAAAGCATTCAAAGAAACATGCCCCCTCCAAAACAACCAATGCATTTAAAGAAACATGCTTACAATAAATACATGTAAAGAATTTAAATAATTTAAAATAGTACAAAATAGATAAAAGTAGTTAAAACACTTAAATTTCCAAAGCCCTTCTCTTTAATTCACTAGAAATAGAAATGTTATCATTTAACCCTGGTTGGTATGCAGCATCAAATTTAAGCTGCCATTTAATTTCCTTCCTAAGTAATTCATTTTCCCAATCTCCACCAGTGTCATGCAAAACCTGCTGTTCCAAAAGTACAAACAGAAACTAATTAAAATTTAAACAATATAATGAATGTCAAGCAAGTGCACTTTTGTTGTCCCTTCTTCTAATACTGTAGATATTTTAATATATCCTTTGTTTAAGGGAATTATTGGTTTTACCAATATAAAATGCATTGAATGAGCAACAGGTAGCTAAATAAATAAGTATTTTTGTGTTGCAGTTTACAAATGTACCCACATTCCATGTTTTGATCTTATTAAACACCTCACCATCTTTATTAACATTAATATACATAGAATATGTACAATGTTCGCATTTTCTTGTAGTGGGGACCCCATATGTACACCCAGTATGTTCCTGTAAAGCCTTAAAATGACTTCTATTTTTATAAGTAAAGGTCAGTCTGGAAATAAATAAGTGACAAATGTCACTACCAGCTTGTAATAAATTCCAGTTGTTAGAAATAATTTTTTCAAAACATCTAGCTTCTACCGTATAATGCATAACCATGTTATTAACCTTAAATGGTTCAATTTCCCTAGTAGTGTCCAAACTTTGTGAATTACTTTGATGGCCAGGCCCACACTTGATAATGGGAGCATATTTGTTTTGTCTACCCATCCAAATTTCATTGCCTATGGAATCCAAAAGGTCAGGTGGCTACCCCCTCTCCTTAAACAAGTCCTTCACAAAATTAAATTCTCTCAGATGGTGTACAGCACATACGCACCATGTCATGCATGACATATGTACACAGGTTGGCAGAGTTGTGGCTGGCAGCACATACACAGGGCCAATAATGACATGTTGCTGCGATAACCTCATACATGCACCATTGTAACAGGGTTTGTGGCAACATATGTCGTATGATATGGTAACTGTCATGGTTTTCACCATCTACAGACTGAACCCTTCACACTACCATCTGCAGTCCACAGATATATGCTCCAATGGTAACACATGGAACCAACGGCACAACACACTGCCCTCTCTGCAGATGACCCTGCAGATGGGAATTCCACATAAACATGGAACTGACATGGCAGGTATGGAGACATGTAGGAAAGACATATCCACACACACACACTGTTAATCCAACAGTACGCCACATGCAGTATAGCAGAACTTACAGTCTGGCACATTCCCCTCCTGTGTGTTGCCTTCAAACTTACTGCATTATTAATACCCGGATGGACATATGCTTGTAATTTTACTATCCATGAATATTCTATATTTTCCAATACATTATTAATATCACCTCCCCTCATTTTGCGTTGAATAATCTTTATAACTCTAAATTTGAAACTATGACCATTAGCACTACTATGTATATGTTTAGCAAGCGCGTTAGTGGAGACATTTCTTCTAATCTCTGATTTGTGCTCTATTATACGATCTTTTAACCTTCTACTACTCTTACCAACATAGAACGCAGGACATTTAATACATGTAGCTAGGTATACTATATATATTGTATTACAATTAGCATAGCATTCAAATTTATAAGAAAAGACAGTAACTGGATGTCTAAATTCTATGTCAGATAATAAATCTTCACAACAGCTACAATTGTAGCATGGGAATGTACCTTTCCTAGTAATCCTAATACTACTATCAGTATTATCTGATCTAAGATCTTTATAACATAGCCTTTGCTTAAAATTTCTTTCATTTCTATAAGCAAAATATGGCTTTTCAGATAAGATATTTTTAAGTTCATGCATCGATAACAATATGTTCCAATTTTTTCTTATTATATTTTCTACACCTCTAGATCTAGTATTATAACTTGTGATATATCTTAGTTTTCGATTTTTAATATTATTATCAGTCATTACTTGCCTTTCTTCACTAAAAAATGGGGCTGTCACATCTTTTCTTTCTTTCAAAACATCCTCCATTATAACATTTATACTATCCATATCATATCCCCTCTCAACAAATTCTTGTTTGAGATCATTCATTTGTCTTATACATTCATCCATGTTGGTGTTCAACCTACTGACTCTACAGAGCTGACTTTTAGCTATACTTTTAAATGTATGGGGGGGCATGCATACTATATCTATGCGTGTATCTATTAGCATGCACTGATTTCCTATGCACAGATGTCTCTATTTCTCCATTAACCATATGTAAATTAATATCCAGGAATGCAATATTCATCTTTGATAATTTCATTTTGAAACGTAAAAATGCAGTTGTCCCTTCTAAATATCAAATAAAGTTCTCCAGATTTTCCATGCTACCTTTCCACAAAATAAAACAATCGTCCACAAATCTTTTGTAGAACAATAGTTCTGGAACACAAAATCCATTACCCTTATAAACATACTTATTTTCCCACTGATTTAATACAATATTTGCATAGACATTAGCCATCGGAGTACCCATGGCTACTCCGGATGTCTGCAAATAAAATGTATTATCAAAAACAAAAATATTGTTTGTAAGAATAACATCTATTATTTCACACATTGTAGAAATTTTCCTTGCTGTCATATCTGTATTATTATTTAAAAATTCACGAATACTTTCTAGTCCATATTCATTTGGTATAACTGTAAACAATGAATTAATGTCCAAGGTTGCCATAAAAAACTCTCATTCTTATTGCTACTAGTCCAATTATATAGTTTTTTCAAAAAATCACCAGAGTCTCTTACTACACTCCTGCATTGGCTCAAATATTTACTTAAAGATTCTTGTATAAATACAGATAGAGGCTCCGTAATCCAACCCCTCCCCGAGACTATCGGTCTCATCGGGGGTTCATCATGGACTTATGAATCTTTGGCAGTCCATAAATTGCAGGCAGCACAGGACAAGTCACAGAAAAAAACGGGGAAGAGAAAGAACGAAAGTCCAATACTGAAAAACAAAATGGTACACAAACAGACAGAGATTGTAACATTGTAAACTTTTCTGGTTACATTTTGACTGACTTGGAAAAGACTGTTTTGAATAAAGGCTTGCAATTTATACCTAGTTGTATGGGCAATATTGTCGATGCTATTACCGATTTGAAGTTGTTTGTGCGCAATATGAGTTTGAAAATGTTATACAAAGATGATCAGCTTACTGTAACTAAAACTGCATGTAAAAAAAGTAGTACCTTTATCCCCTATAATTGTCCTATTTTGACTGCTTTTGAAGAATTACGCGAGTCAGAAATAAGGGCATTATATAATGGTAATAGCAATCATAGATTTTATAATTTAAATGTAGAAGAGACTGAAGCTCTTGAAAAACTTGAGAGAAATAATGAACTGTTAATTAAGCAATGACAAGGGTGGGGCTATTGTGCTGCTTGATAGAATGCATTATATGAATCTGATGGAAGAATCTTTAACTAATGATGACACTTTTAAAGTTATAGAATATAATGAAGTGAAAAGGTGTATTTCGAGTGTAAATATGTTTGTATATGACTTACAATTGCAAGGTGATATATCTTTGGAAGAATTTACATTTTTTTCTGTCACTTGTCCTGTGCTGCCTGCAATTTATGGACTGCCAAAGATCCATAAGTCCATGATGAACCCCCCGATGAGACCGATAGTCTCGAGGAGGGGTTGGATTATGGACCCTCTATCTGTATTTATACAAGAATATTTAAGTAAATATTTGAGCCAATGCAGGAGTGTAGTAAAAGACTCTGGTGATTTTTTGAAAAAACTATATAATTGGACTAGTAGCAATAAGAATGAGAGTTTTTTATGGCAACCTTGGACATTAATTCATTGTTTACAGTTATACCAAATGAATATGGACTAGAAAGTATTCGTGAATTTTTAAATAATAATACAGATATGACAGCAAGGAAAATTTCTACAATGTGTGAAATAATAGATGTTATTCTTACAAACAATATTTTTGTTTTTGATAATACATTTTATTTGCAGACATCCGGAGTAGCCATGGGTACTCCGATGGCTAATGTCTATGCAAATATTGTATTAAATCAGTGGGAAAATAAGTATGTTTATAAGGGCAATGGATTTTGTGTTCCAGAACTATTGTTCTACAAAAGATTTGTGGATGATTGTTTTATTTTAAGGAAAGGTACCATTGAAAATCTAGAGAACTTTATTTGCTATTTAGAAGGGACAACTGCATTTTTATATTTCAAAATGAAATTATCAGAGATGAATATTGCATTCTTGGATATTAATTTACATATGGTTAATGGAGAAATAGAAACATCTGTGCATAGGAAATCAGTGCATGCTTATAGATACACATAGATATAGTATGCACGCCCCCCATACATTTAAAAGTATAGCTAAAAGTCAACTCTGTAGAGTCAGTAGGTTGAACACCAATATGGATGAATGTGTAAGACAAATGAATGATCTCAAGCAAGAATTTGTTGAGAGGGGATAAAATATGGATAGTATAAATGTTATAATGGAGGATGTTTTGAAAGAAAGAGAAGATGTGACAGCCCCATTTTTTAGTGAAGAAAGGCAAGTAATGAGTGACAATAATATTAAAAATCGAAAACTAAGATATATCACAAGTTATAATACTAGATCTAGAGGTGTAGAAAATATAATAAGAAAAAATTGGAACATATTGTTATTGATGCCTGAACCTAAAAATATCTTATCTGAAAGGCCATATTTTGCTTATAGAAATGAAAGAAATTTTAAGCAAACGCTATGTTATAAAGATCTTAGATCAGATAATACTGATAGTAGTATTAGGATTACTAGGAAAGGTACATTCCCATGCTACAATTGTAGCTGTTGTGAAGATTTATTATCTGACATAGAATTTAGACATCCAGTTACTGTCTTTTCTTATAAATTTGAATGCTATGCTAATTGTAATACAACATATATAGTATACCTAGCTCATCATCTTCTTTCGGCTGTTCCCATTAGGGGTCGCCACAGCAGATCACCTGTTTCCATTTCTTCCTGTCCTCTGCAGCTTGCTCTGTCACACCAGCCACCTGCATGTCCTCTCTCACCACATCCATAAACCTTATCTTAGGCCTTCCTCTTTTCCTGTTATCTGGTAGCTTCATCCTTAGCATCTTTTTCCCAATATACTCAGCATTCCTCCTCAGCACATGTCGAAACCAACGTAATCGTGCCTCTCTGGCTTTGTCTCCAAACCTTCCAACCTGGGTTGACCCTCTAATATACTTATTCCTAATCCTGTCCACCCTCGTCACACCCAGTACAAATCTTAACGTCTTTAATTCTGCCACATCCAGCTCAAACTCCTGCCTTTTTGTCAGTGCCACTGTCTCCAATCCATATAACATAGCTGGTCTCACTACCCTCTTGTAGTCCTTCCCTTTCACTCTTACAGGTACTCGTCTGTCACAAATCACTCCTGACACTCTTCTCCACCCACTCCATCCTGCCTATACTCTCTTCTTCACCTCTCTTCCACACTCACCGTTACTCTGAAGTATTGACCCCAAGTATTTAAACTCATCCACCTTTATATATATATATTTATATTTATTTATATATAGTATACCTAGCTACGTGTATTAAATGTCCTGCGTTCTATGTTGGTAAGAGTAGTAGAAGGTTAAAAGATCGTATAATAGAGCACAAATCAGACATTAGAAGAAATGTCCCCACTAACGCGCTTGCTAAACATATACATAGTAGTGCTAATGGTCATAGTTTCAAATTTAGAGTTATAAAGATTATTCAATGCAAAATGAGAGGAGGTGATATTAATAATGCATTGGAAAATATAGAATATTCATGGATAGTAAAATTACAAGCATATGTCCATCCGGGTATTAATAATGCAGTAAGTTTGAAGCCTGTGCTAATTAAAAAACAACGAAAGCTTCATTAATCGATAATGTATGCACTTATATATCTATATATATATATATATATATATATATACATACACACATATTTTTTGGTATACATATATACATATATTTTTGTATTAATTTAACATGTATGTTCTTTTAAATGTTTTTAATTGTTCTATATATATTTTTTGGTTGTTCTGTTGGTTGGCTGTGTCATATGATTAATTGTTTTACAATATATAAATGTGAATTAAAATGGTTCTTCATAGCACTGAGGAAGGGGAGACCCGAAAGCTTTGCTGCAATAAATTCTGGTGGTTTTACGTAACTGTGTGCTATTTTGTTTTTGATATTTTACTTTGCGTATCGAACGCAGTGCACCACAGTGTTCTCTTTGATTGTTGGACTTTCACAAGGAATGACCAGCTGGATTATCAAAGTGGGCTATGTGAGATGTACTGCGTATGAAAAGCATATAATGCATTGCTCCATATACAGACATGGACACACACAAAACATCCAGAACTGCCATGGGTGGGGATGGAACCCTGCCACACTTCTAAATCACAATACAGCGGTACGCATTAATTGGACACATTACGAAGATTATTTTGCAACAACCTTCCCAGAGGTGTATTTCTAGGTGGGTGAGATCAGCAGCCTTGCCAAAGTTGAGTATAGGAATTGTAATATGTGTGGCTACCCTAAAATGCATTGCTTTCTACACAGACAGACATGCACACTAACACACACACACAGTTGCCATGTCTGGGATTAAAACACCTACCTAGCTACTTTATCACTCTACAGCAGTACGCAGTTACAGAATGCGCTACGGAGATTACTGGGGTACAACTATCCCAGAGGTGTATTTCTAGGTGGGTAACATCAGCAGCCTTGCCAAAGCCGGGTATAGGAATTGTAATATGTGTGGCTACCCTAAAATGCATTGCTGTCTACAGAGACACGCACACTAACACACACACACAGTTGCCACGTCTGGGGTTAGAACACCTACATAGGTGCTTTATCACTCTACAGTGAGTACACAGTTACAGGATACGCTACAGAGATTTCTGGGCTACTCCCTTCCCAGAGGTGTATTTCTAGGTGGGTGACATCAGCAGCCTTGCCAAAGTTGAGTATGGGAATTGTACAGAATGTGGCTACCGTAAAAAGCATTGCTCTCTACACAGAGAGACATGCACATTTACACACACAGTTGCCACGTCTGGGGTTAGAACATCTAACTAGCTACTTTATCACTCTACAGCAGTATGCAGTTATGGGATGCACTATGGAGATTACAGAACTACAACCTTCCCAGAGGTGTATTTCTAGGTGGGAGACATCAGCAGCCTTGCCAAAGTTGAGTATGGGAATTGTATGGAGTGTGGCTACCATGAAAAGCATTGCTCTCTACGCAGATAGACACACATACAGTTGCCATGTCTGGGGTTAGAACACCTACCTAGCTACTTTATCACTCTACAGCAGTATGGAGTTACAGGATGTGCTACCGAGATTCCTGGGCTACAATTTTCCAAGATGTGTATTTCTAGGTGGGTGACATCAGCAGCCTTGCCAAAGTTGAGTATGAGAATTGTATGGAGTGTGGCTACTGTAAAAAGCATTGCTCTCTACACAGACAGACATGCACACTTACACACAATTGCCACATTTGGGGTTAGAACACCTACCTCGCTAATCTATCACTCTACAGCAGTACGCAGTTATGGGACATGCTATGGAGATTACTGGGCTACACATTTCCCAAGGGTGTATTTCAAAGCAGATGACCTCAGCGGGTCTGCCATAGTAGGGCTATGGGGAGGGCAGTGTGTGTGTGCATGGGCCATAACTCACTCATCTAGAGGTTGACACACCACATGCAGCCACACGCAAGGTTATATTCCACAGGTACGTGTTTACAGCTGCTAGATGACTACTTCCTTGTACAATCATGTTGCACAGCTAGCACTTGCACCACATAGTCCGTAATGCTGACAGATACTGGTGGCTACTGTCTACAGTGAGTGACATCTGAGCATCATGTGGTTGTGGTCATTTGGCTGTGTGCTGGGTGGGACAAGCCTCATAATGGATGGCTCCTTGTCACAGTCACTCTCTCCCACACATCTATGTACGTGTACATTTGGCTTATTATAGTGTATTGTCCTTGGATATATACATGTATTCCTATCCACTGTGTGTGCAAAGCATGAGTGGTGCATACTGAGGAGTGTCTGCACTAACATCTGCGACTGCCAGATATGTCTAGTCCGCAGTTGCTTGCAGACATGGGCTTCTTTTGATTATGTGTGTGAGCATGCCCAGTATGACCTTTCAGTATGTTGTTGACTGACATTGCCTTCATTTCTCTGTGTGTGAGCATGCCCAGTATACCCTTCTGTATAGAATGTGTGGATCAATACCAGGTAGTTTGTACTCCAGTGCAGACCTTTGTGTTGTACACCTATAGGTAGCAAGGTGTTTATGCTGGGTATCCGTCGATCATTTGGCAATATCGGGACAAACTGTGCAGGGGATAGTGTGCACTGTAGGTGATTGTGTCTGTGCTGCTTCAGCTGCATGGTATCCCTGTTAGCAGAGATATTCAGCCATGTGTACTGTTATACACAGTGATGTTTTCTGTCTTCATGTACTGCCAGGTGGGCATTCTTGCTCACAGTGCTGTCTTGGGGGACAAGGGTGACTGCAGCTGTGTCCGGTATTGTGGGCAGACACATACATATTCATGTAGAAACAACTCTGATCCAAAACAATACCAAAACAGCAAAAATCTTCAGAAGTCAGGAATCGAAAAACAGGAACCAAAGTCAAATCCAAAAGCAAATTCTTTATTCTCCAGCGCCTCGGTGTAACCACCTTTCAAGAGTATACATTCTCACTGAAAGAATGGTTATATATATATATACTCATAGCAATTAATTAAACAATTAATTAAACAATTATGTTCAAAAAAGTTTTAAAGCACACACCTCCAGTTTATTTCATTATTCAGTCCACAAGGTGTCATTGTATTGTATTTCAAAATAAAAATACTTTCCTTATATTGTAAATTATATTTCAAAGCATTTTCATCATTGCAAAGACATTTCACACTTTCTAAAACTGTTCCTGTTAAAAATGAAGCATCACTATTATGATAAACACTAAAATGTGTGGCAATAAATTTATTTTCCCTTTTATGTCTTATGTCTCTAATGTGCTCACCTAACCTAATACGAAACTCTCTTTTAGTTTCACCTATATAATATAATCCACAGGGACAGTGTAAAGCATACACAACTCCCTTGCTTCTACAGGTAAAACTATCTCTTACTGTGAACCTAATGTTGTTAATATAATTAAATGTTCTAACTATATTCCTACAAACACTGCATCTACTGCAACATCTTGTACCAAACTCACTTAGTGGTCTTGGTAAACAAAATTTTGGCATTACAAATTTACCATGTACCACCATATCTTTCAAATTTCTTCCCCTTTTATAGGAGAATAAAGGTTTTTGTGGCAAAATGTGCATCAACACCTTGTCTTTCACTAAAAATTTCCAAAAATGTTCCACTACATCCTTTATGTCTCCACTTTTTACATTATATGTAGAGACAAAATAAATATCCTTACAAGTTTTATCACTGGTTGCCAGATGATATTTCTTATAATGGTGATGTTCACCCTTATTACATTTATTCCTTACCATATTATCCTCCTTTTTTACCTTCATAAGGGCATTTTCTAAAATATTCACACTGTACCCTTTTTTCAAAAACATATTATATGTGATATCCCATTCCTTTTGTAGATTTTCTTGTGTGTTACATAATCTAGATACCCTTGCCAATTTCCCATAAGGGAGAGCTTCCAAAGTATGTGTAGGATGGCAACTAGATGCATGAAGGTATTGATTACCATCTATAAACTTCCTATGTATATTTGATATAATTTTACCATGTTCTGTACCCTCCAAAACAAGATCCAAGAATATTACTTTGTTTCCCTTCTGTATTCCATCAAATTCTAACCCAAATGGGTTACCATGTAAGTCTGTCAAAAATTCATTAACTGAATCAAAACCACCATCACAAATAAAAATCAAGTCATCTATGTAACGAAAATAAAATAACACATTACATTTCATAAAATTAAACTCAAATAGAAATTTCCTTTCAAAAATTCATAAACAAATTGGCATACATGGGGCAAAAGCTGCCCCCATTGCTGTACCTTGTTTCTGCCGATACAAAACATCATTAAAAATAAAATAATTATTCTTTAAACAGAAATCCAACAAATCTACTATGAAATCAACAGAAGGGTTGTCTTTTAAAGAAGATCTCACTGCATTGAGGCCATCATCATGTCTAATAGAGGTATATAGACTTTTAACATCCATAACCAACCAATACATTTTGTTGTTCCAAGAAATAGAGGATATTTTGTTTAAAAATTCCATACTATCTTTGATGTAAACTGGAGATTTAACTACATATGGTAAAAATATTCTATGTAAAATCAAACCAGTGTTATGTAGGAAATAGTTGCAGGCTGAAATAATGGGTCGACCTGGGGGGGTTATGTAAGTTCTTATGTATTTTTGGTAAACAAAAGAATACAGCTAGGTCCTTTCTATCATTGCCTAACCTATTCCTCACATCCTTCTCTGTAGAAAACCCCAGCCTTACTCCCTTATCCAACATGTGTTTAAATTTTGTAACAGCCTTTTGATAATGAATCATATTGCTTCTTTCATATGTTGTTTCATCCTGCAAATGATTCATACACATCTCAAAATATTGCACAACACTCATTATAACAATTTTGTTTCCCTTATCGGAAGGTTTAATAATAATATCCTTCCTATCACATAATTCTTTTAAAGCACTCCATTCTTTATAAGTTAAGTTATATAAACTATTACATCTATTCAATTTCATATTTCTACATATATTCTCACATTCAAATTTAATCATGGAGCCATAGTGAATAGCTCTCTGGTTAATAAAAGGCGGAATAAATTTGTTAGAAGAAGCTACATAAGACATATCTATTGCATTGCCAACAATAGGAAATTGCACATCATCATTACTTATACATTCATCACATGAATAAAAACTATCCTCAGATTCACATGAAGAAAAGTCTCCATGTGCAGAATTAGAACATCCTTGGTCCCTGCTAAAATGAACTTTCAAATGTATCTTCCTAAGAAATTTAAAGATATCTTGCTGTATCAAATATTCTTTAGGAAAAACAGTAGGTATAAACTTTAAACCTAAACATAACACAGCAAACTGTTCATCAGACAAATCACAACCAGATAAATTAAGAACAATACTCTTGAAAGGTGGTTACACCGAGGCGCTGGAGAATAAAGAATTTGCTTTTGGATTTGACTTTGGTTCCTGTTTTTCGATTCCTGACTTCTGAAGATTTTTGCTGTTTTGGTATTGTTTTGGATCAGAGTTGTTTCTATCTGAAGGTGTGTGGAGTGGAGTTTGTGTAATTAAACATACATATTCATGGTACTTTATACCATTCTGTAGGGGGAGCTGCAGACACTTGGCGCTGGGTCTGTGTATCAGGTTCAGCACCTTGATAGAGTGCTGGTGGGGGATACCATACTTGTACACCCATTGACAAGACAATATGGGCTTATCTTGCTGTGGCAATGCCTCACAGCTGTACAGATTTGCAGGGGTTGCCCAGAGGAAAGGGCCATGGGTCAGGACATTAACCCTATTGTGGTGTATGGGCAGGTGTGTAGGCACCCATTTATGTATTTGAAGCCAGAGATAGTGTGGGCACACAGCTTGGTGTCAGACCCTGCACATTCCATGCTGGCCATGCTCCCACCCCCCCTGTTATTCTAACCTGTTCCATACATTATGCAGACATTCTCTGATACTTTCCCTAAGGGTATCACCCCATCACAGGTGTGTTTTAGTGTTGGTCCACATTTCATGCAGTGGGACATGGTGGACATGTTACTGTGGTTTGTCCACATGGCCTTGCATATGGCTTATGTGGAGTGTGTTATGTTGTTATGTGGGTGTCCATGACTTAACATGCATTGGCAGTATGTGTGAGACACAGGCCTTTGGCAGAGGCCTGTGGGGCATTAGGTGTTTCTGCAGGCCACTTGTGGCAGGCCGTTGCATTCTGCCAGGCCTACAGTAGCAGACCACCATACAGTATATTCCCCTATTGCCATGTAAAGGAGGGGTCATACTGTACCCATTCCTCACAGCAGGGATATGGGCAGGGAGGTACCTGCTGGTGGTGTTTGCATGAGCTGGGTGCATGTGTGCTATGGACATTACTTGCATCTGACACACAGATATGCATGGGCCATTCCAGGTATGCTGGCATGTGCAGGTACACCAGCTGTTTCCCAATACATCAGTCCTACCTCCTTTGTGATCTGCAGTTGTTGGGGCGGACATCGCCGGTATCCCCTACTACGGGACCATTTGCTGTGATGCATACCTGTATGTACAATTCCAAGAGTGTCTCCATTTCACAGTGATACAATGTTTACTGCATGTCTGGGGTACTACCCCTGTGTACTGCTTGTATATCTAGCCCAACAGCCATGCCATGTCAGTCTTTCAGATGGTGACACATATTACCACCATACATTTACTTTGGCTTACTGCTGGCAGGTGGTATACTGGTGGGGATTGTCTTTGGCACTGCAGGTGTAAGGGCTTCTCCCTGTCATCAGCAGTACTGGGCTATGGCCACCAGGTCTTACCTCGACATGCATACATACTGACCACTCTCACACAATATGAAACACGCACCATCCTAACACACACAGACCTGCATATTGTGCACATGCTGCAACCTATCCTGCTACCTTGGCCACCACTGGGCATGTCTGCTCCACTCGTATTATACCTATGCATACATGTTACTACATTTCTACACTGGATTGGGGGGGAAACTGTTACTACATTTCTACGCTGGAATGGGAGTAGGGGCACACCTGACTGTTTCTACATTTCTACATGGACTGGGGGGGCACACCTGACTGTCATTACATTGCTGTGTAGGATGGGGGGGGGCACAAGTGACACATGTACACATTTGCTATGACTGTACTGGTATGTCATGTACTCCATTTCATTCTGTATTGCTAACTATCATGCTGTCTAGAGGCACACCTGTGTACTACAGATCATGGCTTTGGTTGGCTACATATTATTGTCTGACGTCCTACCCTTCAGAACTGGCATTCCACTGCCTGCCCTGCTGTGGTCTGTCTGTGTAGGCCTGGGGGTGGGGTTAACCCTAGCCATCATTCTAGGGCCATGGCACAGGCCCTGTTTGGGTTTGTGTTCACCTGTCCTGCTGGCTGCAACTGTTGTTGGGTATGTGAACCATCCTGATTGACATGTGTGGGTCATATGGACACACATTTCACACAGCACATTTCCTGCAGTAGTTTTTGTCACTCTGTGTAGTACTACTATGGTGACTCCAGTATGTGTTGCACATGTCAGGGTGCCACTATGGGTGTCTACTGTCTGCTGCCATAACATTCAGCTGCCCAATTCCCTTGCATGCTCACATCCATACCATAGCTACAGGTGACAACACATTCTACTCTTTTTGGCAACTGGTAGGTTGATTGACTTGATTGTGGGTGTGCCAGACTTGCGGATGGTGCTGGAGGGCTGCCTATGTTGGATGCACACAGTACACTCCCTATACATGGTTGAGCACATGTGGTATAATGTTTGGCATCCCTTTTACTGTATGTGCGAGTTGGAGAGAGGTGTCATTCCCTGGGACCCTACTGTGTCAGTGCATGTGCTATGGGGTGCCAAGACCAGGGCATACTGGGCACGCCTCCTTCTGCCTACTGGGGCAGGCTCAGGTTCTTCCTCCTCTGGGTCACTCTGTGCCTGTGCAGGCCTTGGCATTGGTGGGGGGCTGTGTGGCCCTGCCCCATGCCGTTCCTGCTGCAGCTGTTTCCGCAGGATCATATTGTGTAGCATCGCACATACCATAACAATTTGGGTACATGTAGCTGGTGAATACTGCAAGGCTCCACCGGATGTGTCCAGACACCGGAACCATGACCTGAGCATCCCAAACACATGCTGTATTATATATCTGGCCTGTGCGCGTGCCTAATTATGGCATTGTTGTTCAGGTGTGTGTGCATTTCTGATGGGTGTCATCAGCCTCGGCTCCAGTGTGTACCCAGCATCCCCCACTAGGTGACCATTGGGGATGTCCCCATTGGCAAATCTCTGGTACAGCTGCGTCAGATGCCATATGTGGGAATCGTCATAGCTTCCAGGGCAGGCAGCACACACATTCATTATAATGCCCTGGGCATCACATAGGACCTGGCAGTTGATGGAGGGGATGCCCCTACAGTTGATGTAGGCCCTATCCTGCTCACCGGGTGGTGCTTTGATGCATATGTGCATGCAGTCTATAGCACCCGCTACACCTGGGTATTCTGCTATTTGGTGGAAGAGACGCATATTGATGGTCAACACCTCACAGGATTTGAGGAAATATACATGCTCACTGGCATGTGCTGACATGGCATCCAGGAACTGGTGGAATACTCTGGATGCTGATGCCTGTGAGATCCTCTTGATATCCCCAGTTGTGCTTTGGGAGGTACCTGTGGATAGTATACCTAGGCCTACACATACCTTCATACCAACTGGGATGGGTTCCCCTCATTCGGTTTGGTGTGTCAGGTGTGGCCGGCATAGCTTTCCTACTTGCTGTAGGAGGTCTCTGTCCATCCTATAGTGCTCCGGTATCTCCAGCTCATGTAGCCCCTGGTAGATTACCCTGGGTCTGTACACTCTTCTCAATCTCCTCACTGTGGGTTGTTCGGCAGCATGCACATCCTCACCACCCTCAGCCTTTTGCACATGCTGTTCTATGTTGCCTGCAGCAGTCCGTCTCATTTTGTAGGTTTGTTAAAATTTCCCTGCTTGTATACCCCAGTGGTGTAGAGTGTGGGAAAAACCAGTGGGGAAGGTGTTTGCTTAGTTTACAGTAGTGTTCTGGGCTGGGCTGCTGCCTATGTAATTGGCTGCTTCTGATACATTTCACCTGCCAGATATGCTCGCTCTCCTTGATTATGTTCCTACTGCTGATTTCCCTTCCCATTGACCTTCTGTTTGGGCCCGGGGCAGCGCCACGCAAACAGAGTACTCCGATGTGCACACTGCTGTTGTTTCCTGGTTTAACTTCTTTTCTCTTCCTGTACATCCCGGTGCATGGTGTGCACACCTGCTTACACTTTTTAAAGAGTGCTAGTCAGGTTTAGACACACCCCCTAGCTTGGTTGTGCTAAGCTGGGAGCATACCCGAGCCACAGGGCTCCAATCCACTTACAGTATGCCTGACGCAGCCACCCATGATATCACATACCTTCTAGTCTTTCACTCAGCTATTCATACTCTTACACTGTTGGGACCTGCCTCACATGCTGGAGAAAACCAGGATTCACTATCCTTCCACTCATTTGCATAGGATTGCCTGCTAATGCATAGTTACATGTGTCACACTGTGCTTCCCCCCTTAGCAACCACTACTCACTGGCCAGGTTGTCTTTTGCCTGCCACTGACTTACATGGAAGAATACTGATTTTAGTCAGACTGCTTTTTTTAGGTTTATTTTCTTATTTCCTCACCGATCCCGTTTGCATGCCGCTGCCCTATGCTTCAACAGCCGTGATCGGTGGACATATAATAAAAGTTGTATATTGTACATTTTGCATTATTTGTAATGCCAATGGCCTTCTACTTGGCCATTGGCATGCTTCCTCAATGATATGCAGCCTTTATTTGGGGCTGTCATGTCCCTATTTTGGATTTTACAGTACAGTACCCGGTTACTAACCGAGTACATTTCTGCATATTACGCTAGTCCTGCATGCCCTGATTCCTGCTTCCTGGATGGCAGATTTACCTAATTTGCATGGTTTTCACCTGCAAATTGGGTAATTTGCATACGGGGGTTGGGAATGTGCAGCACTAGTGCTAGAGCGCTCGTGCACGTCAAACGGGCACGTACATGGATCCCTCGGCCACCAAATTGGCAAAATTTCCTCTTACACTAATCATCCATGCCATGCAGGCTTTTGAGAATCCAGGGGTTTATTTATTAAATCTAATTTAAAGGCAGATACTGATAGAAACCTGTATATGATTTTGTGACTGAATCTGTAACATTACTGTACAGTTATGCATTTATTTATTTAAAATATAGACAGTCTTGAATCAGAGTATTTAATGAAAAAGTTGTATATATGTTATGACTGTGTGTGTGTGTGTGTGTGTGTGTGTGTGTGTGTGTGTGTGTGTGTGTGTGTGTGTGGGGGCATTCATGATGACATACTAACGCCATTTTTAAATAAAGAAAAAAAATTTTAACTTCTGCATTTCAGTGTTTTATATATTATTTTTATTTTATTTATTTAGCATTTGTTAACTGGGAAAGTCTGACTTGGAATGAAGCCAATTTTCAGCAGAGGCCTGGGGAGAAATGCTCCAGATGCATGTCTTTATAACGTGGGAGGAAACTGGAGCATGCAAAGGAACCCACATGAATGCAGGGAGGACATGCAGACTCCACATAGAAGGCATCCCAGCCGAGAATTGAACCAGAGAACCTCTTGCTGTGAGGTGACAACGCTATCTAACTTAAAAAGCAGACACTGATAGAGAAACTCCGAAAGTGAATCTGTCATGTTAATGTACTGTTATGACTGCTTTGTTGTGGCAATTTGCATTTATTTATTTAAAATATAAACACTCTGGAGTCAGAGTATTTAAAGAAAAAAGCTGTAAATGTGTTGTGTGTGATTGGTTTGGGACATTCATGAAGGCAATGCTGACAAAATGGAAATTACATACTGAGAGCTAAGTTAACAAACTTCATCATACCACAACTATCATACTTGCTTGTTTTTAATCCTGTCTACTGCTCTTTACTTAATTGCCAAAATAGGAGAGTTGGGAGGCAGGTGATGCCACATGGCAGGCAGAGGCGAGCTAAGTCCCTAACTGAGATTGCAATGAAATTAACACTCATTCTGCAGTCAGACCATCAACATAAAAAAAAAAAAACCTGGATTTTCACCATTTTGTAGTCTTTCATATTAAAATTTATTTAGACAGATAAAGATGGTTTGTGCAATTCTATTACATACCATGAGACTGCCCTTTTGTATGTATTTATTATAATAACACACAATCCAGACTCTTCATCGTTGTCACTATTAATTTTTTTGCTTTCTACTTTGTTTAAATTCCTTAAATAGAAGGTGGTGAGAGCATACCTCTCAACCGCTTTACACCGAAAATCTAGACAAAACCTGATATAATGGGGGGACAAAGGCCCAAAAATACGACATATTTTAAATATTACTCTTATAAACTTAGAAAGTTGATACAATAACAGGATTTGTCTTAGCATGCATTTTTCTGAAGGATATGAAGTGTGAAACTCAAACATATGTCATTATTTAGTAACTTCTGGGTGGGGGTAGGTAGCACATGACAGGTAGTGGTGAATGAATCCCTAACTTGAGATTTCAGTGAGGGAAAGCTGTTGTAGTTTATTATTTAGAGGAATAAATGCCTCACAGGCAGACATACCTCTCACATTTTTAGCAGAATGTCCAGATTGATTTTGCCTAAGTTTTGTTGTATTCCTTTGAACTTTCTCATATAATTTTTGCCTATCTCAGGTATCAGAGTCAAACAACTCAATTTACAGCATGAGGTGTTGTTTTTTTAATGTTGTGTTAGCAGCACATGTAGGAAAAGGAAAGATACAGAAAAAAGACTGCAAAAAAATACAGAATTCAGACAACAGCTAATGCTTTTTCCAATTTGCATCTGTATGGAAGAACAAAATGGTGTATTAAGAAGTAAGAAGAAATCCTTGTCTCCATAGGGAAAATTAGACTATCAGACATACTAGTGTTCATAGGTTCATATGTGTTTACTAGGTTAATGACCCCAAGGGCCTTTTTAAGGCTAGCCATGCATCCCAGATCTCTGACAAGTTCTGGTACCCCTGATAAGTGTAAGCAGAGGCTTGGGAGATGAAACATTTACAAACAGGGGTCTGGGTGATGAACCATTTACAGTCTGCCTGTGTCCATTAGAGACATAGGTGCCACACCAGGGATGAATTTCCTGTTCTCTATCGAATTGCCCAAGTTACACTTGAACTGGGTTAGGGAGGAACTCTACTTCACATGAATGGGGAGCCTGTTTCAGAGAAGGAGCAGTCTCTGGGATACATACCTGTCTCTCCAGCAGGTCCTACTTATATCACAAGCAAGGTTTAAGTCTTTAGAATGGTAATTCAGATGCTGTTTGTTTTGCAGATATGCAGGATGTCCATCAAAATGGGGTCTGAGAATGACTTGTATGCCAGGCATAGATATTCCCTCAAAAGCCTGTAGGAGACAGAATACAGGGATAGGGCTTTGAGGTGGTCTGCATAGGACATGTTACTTATGCCCTGTATTCTTTTAGTGAAGAACCTTTGTGGACTTTCCACTTGTTGAATATGCCTGGTTAGGTACATACCAAAGGGGACATTTTACTCAATGATAGGTCTGATGAATGCAGAATACAATGTAACAATGACTTCCTTGGACTTAGATATGATACCTTTGTTTATAAGTTGCACAGCATAGAATGATTTCCTCACTACTGTAGACATGTGATGACCAAAGGCCAGATTACTGTCTATGACTGTCCCCAAGTCCCTGACTATTAGGTCAACTCTTAAGGGTGTGTTGTCAATATGATAGTTACCAGGGGTGTATGACTTCCCAAAGGATACTATTGTGCATTTCTTGGCATTTAGTTTCAGTTCATGCATCTGACACCAGTTGTTTGTCTGTGTCAGCCCTTCCTGGAGAACATTTGTGTTGGTGGGAGATTCAATGACAGCTCCTAATTTGCAATGATCTGCAAATTTAGTCAGCCAGAGGCCATTAATATTGGCTCTGACTTCAGAGAAGTAAATGTTAAAAAAGAATGGTCCCCGGACTGATCCCGGAAGGACTCAGCTAGCAGCTGGCATCTTTGTAGAGGTAGACTCCTCAATTCTAACTTCTTGGGTCCTGTCTTTTCTTTCAGGGGGTTGCTTTAATTACTCACCCTGATTAGCTGTAAAGAAACAAGTTTTAAACTGTTGGATGTGAAACGTAATAATTTATTTTAATGTGCTACTGTTATGGAATTCAGATGATATGCTGCACCATCTTATTTGCATCAAATGGAAAGTGATTGCAACCAAATGATGGCATTTACATAGATGAATACTAGGCTAACTGACCTGAACGGCTATTTTTAAACTTAGCTAGCAACTCAAGGTGAGAGCAAAACCCTGTACTTTCTGTTTATGAGGGAAAGACTTTTAACCATTATGCTAAACTCTCCCACATGTACTGTCTGGCTGGCATGGGTGCTGAAGAAGGACAGCAGGCATACATTGTATTGCTTTTGTGTGTGTGTGTGTATTTGTGTGTGTGTGTGTGTGTGTGTGTGTGTGTGTGTGTGTGTGTGCCTGTGTGTGCGCGGCGTATGTGTGTGTGTGTGTGTGTGTGTGTGTGTGTGTGTGTGTGTGTGTGTGTGTGTGTGTGTGTGTGTGTGTGCAAAACCTAATGGAAGCTTGAGAATTGATACTGCAAGTCCGGAATGTGCAAACAATACAGTGCAAATCAATAAGCATTGGTTTAATAGTGAGTGGTTCTGCTCTAGTGTGTTTAGTACTGTTTATTAAATAGCAAGGCACATTATCAGGTTTCATGGTGGGGCAGAGAGGAATTATTTTTGGTCTTGGAAAGTGCCTTCAGGACATAATCCTTAATGATGATGGGAAATTTGATAGATTCAGGTTTTTAAGTATGCTTTTGATATTTGTCTCTGGGGTAAATTTTACATCAAATATGTTTGCTAGTATGTTGTCTGGTTCATTCTGGTTTAATTTCTCCAAACTTTTTGGGTGTCTAATACCATGATGGGAATGGAACCCATTCCTAAGTCAAAGTATGATTAAAGTTTGTGAAATGAGTATTATTTCAGTCTTCAGTGTTAGCCAAAAGTCTTTGCAGTACCCACAATGTGCCCAGAACTGACTTCTTCTGCAATTCATATGGAGTTACATGTATTGGTAGCATATCTAAATATAACTGTAAGTTCTTTTTTTATGAGATCCATTGCTCCTACTACTATTGGAACTGTCTGGGTATCCTTCTTCCACATTACCCCCAATTCTGCCTGCAAATCCTGGTATTTTATGACTTTGTGTCTCTCTGTACATAAAACACTATAATCACTGGGTGTAGCAATTTCAATGATCAATGCTACTTTTGTCTTCTTTTCATGGACTACTATATCTGGTTTTCTCGCATCTATTTTTTAAACTGTTGGTAATGTTTGATCCCATGTGGTATAAACTTCATCATTCTCTAAAATGCTTTGTGGCTCATGTTTCTAATGCTTCTTAGCTACTATAATATTGTAACGTTTACCCAATCCCCAATGCAACATTCTTGCCACATTATTATGCCTTTCAGTATACAGTCCTTCTGCCATTAATGTATCACAACCAGCAACAAGATGTGCGACTGTTCCCAGTTCTGTTTGCATTTGTCTGTTTTTTGCACATGTTCAATGGAATTTGTAACCCAGGGTGTACATAGACCAATGTCCTGGGCTGCCAATATCAACCTTTCATTTTTTGGTTTAAATTCACCTCTCCTTAGCCATTTCTGTGTTAGATCCTGATCAACGTGAGGTTGTTCCAGGAGTTTTCTGTACTTGCAACTATATTTATGCCTTTTCCACATTTCTTGCCTTCTCATCTGATCCTTCTCCTTATATTTTTTCTTTTGATTTTTGGTACATTCAGTTGCTGCCTGATTTGTCTCTCTACTTCTGGTTTGATTTCCATTCTCACTTGACACAAATATACTTCTTCTAAACTAAGCAGGGAAGTCATCTTAGACTTGTTCTCCTAATGTTTTAAAACTTTCACTATGTTTGGATCTGGTGAAGTCAGCGATATGTTTTCAGTTCAATGATTGCAGATCTGTACATGTAATCAGTTTTGAGGAGGCCTATTCCTCCTTCATAATTAGGAATATATAATCTTGGTATACACTGATTTTTATATGTCATTTGATGTGTCAATGATTTTTTTGTTTTTCTGTACACCTCAATGCATTTTACAGAAGAGCACTTTCATGTTTGCAAAAATGGTTTGAGTTTAATAATAGCCCTTCAAAATTATATAAATATTTAATCTCCAGGTAACAGTAACATGGGATAAAATGCACACGGTAACAGAGGCATTAAAACTGACACATGGGCATGAATATACTGTACTTGGATTACTGAGCTTTAAGTATTGCAATGCCAGTAATGCTGGACATGATAGAATCATTTGTAGCTGAATGGTGGTTGTTTGTACAGAGTGGTGCAGTTTGTACTGTCCATCCCAGCCAGTAATAGCTATGTGGGGCATTTTCTTTAATGGGAGGTTCATGGGCTGATCAAAGGAACAGAATGCTCATATCTCTGTGATAAAACCTGAATTGCAGGTCAAACTAAACTTTACTTAAGTTGTGCACAATTATACACATTTATTAAAGGAAACCAGAAACCTCTTGAGGCTGTAAAGTCTGATGAGAAATATATATTCAAGTGCCAATTAACATGACTTTTCAGTGTCTGCATAATGAATTCCTGTTGGTGATAATCAGTTTTTAACTTGCACGTGTGCTGTTTTATAGGCCTTGTTTTGTTTTCCTAGTACTGTGTTAACATTTGTTCTCATAATGTGCATCAGTAGCTCTGTAATTGCAACGTTTTTTCCAGTAAAAGATTTTCCCTAAACAATGACAGTCCCTGTTCCAGTTACAAAATAAATGCAATGCAGAGCAAACCAATTTAGTGGGACGGCATGAACATTATAAAATACTGTGCAGCAGTATTACTGTGTATGTATTTTGGATAACATTCTTTCCTAAGCAGTACATGATGTAGCTACATCCAGCTACTTTGACATGGTAGAGGAGCTGCAATAAAAATGCAACACATACCAAACAGTGAGGCTGGAAGCCAGAAACATGGCATGGACAAATATATTGTTGAGTTAAACTTTATTGAGTGATAAACACAAGTCAAGTGTCTCTACAAGTACTGTGGTGACAGTGTATCTGATCAAGAGAAAGCAACAGATGCAATGTTTCTTACTATAGTCTGTTGCTGAAAGGGGGGAATTAAAAAGAAGTGGAATTTGATTCATGAACATTCTTACATGCAGGAATGTGAAGGCAGGTTTTGCAAAACATAAATATTGCTGGCAGTATGGCCTTTTGGGGAACTTATAAGTGCCAGCAATGTAGCTGTGAAAGCTTACAGAAGGCAATTATTTTTCATAACTAACAGCTTTTGGATAAGTATATCTTAGCAGGTCCAACTAAACAGCAAAAGGTTTGGTATATGTGTCAGTTAAGATGCTTCATAAATTACATACACCATATGGATAAGTATATCTGGTTAGCAGGTCCAACTAAACAGCAAAAGGTTGGTATATTTGGCAGTTAAGATACTTCACTCATTACGTACACCATATGGATAAGTATATCTGGTTAGCAGGTCCAACTAAACTGCAAAAGGTTGGTATATTTGGCAGTTAAGATGCTTCATACATTACATACACCATATGGATAAGTATATCTGGTTAGCAGGTCCAACTAAACTGCAAAAGGTTGGTATATTTGGCAGTTAAGATGCTTCACTCATTACGTACACCAAACTTCCTGTTGTACTTTCTCAAGGTTTACAATTTTATGTAGAAAAAGGAAAATAATAGGAATCAGTTTATATGATATAAGGGTGGTGTCTGTATCAATTCTCTGGCAAAGCATGACAAAGAAGCTGAGTATATCACTTTAACATTTTAGGTACAGCAGTAAGACAAGAGTGTTGGGGCCATGATTGTCAACTTGACTTTTTTTTTTCTGTTGAGATGGCAAATGAAATAACATTGCATTAGGGTGTATTGCATGACTAATCACCCATCCATGCAGAAAAGTGAATACAGTTGTAAAATACAGATACATCCGCAAGTAATTGCAGTCCCCACTTATGTTATCATATACAAACAGTGCATGGGAAGCTAGTAACATAATGAGCAAAGCAGATTATATTTTTGGATAATATAAAGTGCTTGAAAACACACATCTGAAAGAATAAATCCAGAAAACTGTAAAGCAACATCATCAATGCTCCTGAGGTGTATATAGCTGACATACAAACATGTCAGCAGAGATAAAACTTACAATATTTTCAATGGATGTTATTTCATCAGAATCTATCTTCATAATTTTCCACAAATTTCCAACTTAAAGCATGAACTTAAGTGTTGGTTACATTACATATACCATATAGTGTCATGCCAACCACTATAAAGAAGTCTTACAATACATTTTCAAGACATGGTATTTAATGAGAATCAGTCCTCATTGGTTTCCACAAATATCCAGATTAAAGGGCAAACTAAGTGTTGCTTAACTGCAGTTAATAAGTTCACACCTACAATTATATGGAAAGCCTAACACTTAACTGGGCTTTGGGTTAGAGGTGGCTGATACTACGAAAAGCTTACCTTGAAAACATGCCTAATTTCATACCTTACATTTAATACTGATGTTGCCAAGTAATACAGCTAAGTACAAACAATAGTTTGACTAAAAAAAATGCAGTTAACTGCAGAAGAAGGAACCAGTGTGTTTTATGTTGTAGGTTCATAGGAGGTTACCAGGCTATTGGCCCTAGGTCCTTTACAAGCCAAGCCATGGTATACCCTTGTTCCCTTATTGACCAAGTTGTATGGTCTATATTTGCAGCATGAGTCTATGATCAGCATCAACTGCACTTATCCAAGAGGGACATAGGTGACATCCCAGAGGTAAATTTACGGTCTCCCATCCAGTTGTCTAACTTTTGCTTAAATAGAATCATTGAGGAGCTCTGTTTTATGTGAATTGGGAGTTTGTTCCAGAGGAGTGACAATCTCTGGGAGACAAATCTATCTCTCCAGCATGTCCTGTTAATGTGGCAGGCTAGGTTAAGATCCCTAGAGCAAACATCATTCCTTTTCAGCTTGTTCCACTGATATACGTTTCTGGCTATGGTAGTGGCTTTTGTGGAGTGGTTCTAGAGGTCATACATGAATAGCAACTGCCTTTTTGATATTTCAGAGTTTCATATAATATGGTCAGTCATTCTGTTTTGTATGATGTGCAAAAAATTTATTATGCAGTGATTTTGTAAGTATGCATTACTTGTTCAAAGTTTATAAACAATAATACATTTCTCTTTTAAAAGCCTAAGAGTCTTTATAAGAGATCAAATTATAGGCATATTGCATGTATAGTAACTTTCCTCGAGGTGTAACTTTGTAGGTGGCCGTTTCTTCAGTTTTTATGATATATAACATATCCTATAGCTTAATGAATGCATTTTCCAAGTATCCAGGAAGGATTTGGTTTGAATGTTAAACCCCCCAAACTACCATTCCTCTTTGTATATTGCACATTACATATCATGTGTATACAGACAGCATGTCCTATAGGGCTTTGTGTAACTCATTATAGTCAGTTATGGGGTTCTGCTTTGCTGGTTTGCTATTTTGTGACATCAATATTGCAATGATGTAGTTCTGAGTAGTGTAAGTAACACATAACATTGATTAAGAATACTACATTTACTTTCAGTATAAAGAAATGCTAATAAAGAAATGCTATCTTAAGCCGCGGTGGTACAGCGGTAGTTTTGTTGCCTCACAGCAAGAGGTTCTCCTGATCGATTCTCAGCTGGAGTGCCTTCTGTGTGGAGTCTGCATGTTCTCCCCGCGGTCGAGTGGCCTCCGAAAGACATGCATGAATGGGTGTGCCTTTGCTGAAGGTTGGGCGTCTGGCTGGCAACTCGGTACCATAAAAAAATCTACTTCCAATCATTAGCAGACCAGAGTTCCGCTTTGGCAACCCC